>NC_142798.1:64905131-65205131 GCF_049724085.1 Artemia sp. Qi Xiang Cuo
TCACGGTGCCAGGTACATACAGGTATCTGATATGTTGGTATTCAATTACCTCGTTTTGAAACATCGAGATTTTAAATGTCTGTTGACCCTTCTTTTGAAGGAGTCAACAGAGGGATTTGCAGGAATTATCCCCAGGAAGATCATTCCAGATAGAAGTGCAACGCCAGATAAAGCTTTTCCTCAAGTACTTGATTCTTGGTGTGTCCTCCTTTAGATATTTGGACCGACCTTTGTGCCTTCGCATCTGCCTTGTCAGTTGGACCAAAGGGGGGAACAATGCGAGAGAGCTCGTTTGAAGGAGGTGAACTCATGTACCTGTAGAAAACAGCCATCGACGGTACATCAAACGTTTCATTTAGAGGCTGTAGCGAGTAATGTGTAGAGGTACAGCCCGTCCTATTGCCCTATTCTGTATTTTTTGGAGTGGTGCCAACAGCGTTTTCAAGGCACCAGCATATAGTGGGCATCCATATTCTGCTGTGGGTCTGATACAAAACTTGTAAAGTGGGATAATTGAGCTGGATGGTAGAAGGTTTTTGGAGTGAAGAGTAACTCCGAGCTTTCTTTGCAGGAGGTTCTCACCCAATCAAGGTGGTTATTCCAAGAGAGATCGGTGGAGAAACGAGTCCCCATCAGACGAAGCTTGTCATCTCTCTTTACAGTTTAATTTTTGAAAATGAAGCTGGGGTATTCACGTGGCACCTTTGATTGAGTAATAAAAACCTCCTTTTTTTCGACGCATTAAAGCTGATCATCCATGTATCAGACCAATTTTCGATTTTATAAAGATCCAGATCTCCCTGTAGAAAAAGGGAGGCTTGAGTCTTTTTATTTTCGGATGGCTGAGTGTGTTGTGGTATCGTCAGCAAACGGATGCAGAGGGCTTGCAAGATTGTCTCCCATGTCATTTGTGTAGATAAAGAAGAGTGCAAGTCCCAAGACACTGCCCTGGGGAGCCCTGCTTTCATTGGATATTCGCAGGAAATAAACCCGTCGAGGACAACCCACGGTGAACGATCTTAAAGAAAGCTCTCAATCACTCTTAACAGACATCCACCAACACCGTACGCATGGAATTTCTTTAGCAGGCCACGGTGCCATACTCTGTCGAAAGCTTTGGCAATGTCGGAATCACAATAGCCTAATGTCGTACACCCTTGGCAGAAGTTCGATCCACTCCTGATGCTGGGTGGCTAGGCAGTCTAATGTTAAGCGTTTCCTCAGGAATCCATATTGGCCATCGTCTAGAAGGCCATTTGAATCCAGGAACTGTTGAAATGTTTTATTAGAGACGCTCTCATAGACTTCATTAACGCAGGAGAGGAGACTAATAGGCCTACAGGAGCCCGTGCTCGTTGGATCGCCATCTGGCTTAGGGAAGATATAACATGAGCAGATTTCCATGTTTGTGGGAAGGTTCCAGAGTGAAAGCATACCCGGAAAATCAATGGCAATGGTCCAGCTAGTTTGGCGCTGCAGTATTTGAGGACAACATTTGGTATGTTGTCGGAACCCGTGGCTTTGGTCACATCAAGATGCCACAAAATGCAAAGGGTCTTCGGATGATCAAACTTGTCTTTATAATATTTACGTTTAGCAAACCTTATAATAGAATTAAATGTATTTCTGTATGAACGATAATCTTGAAACGAATCCTCTGTTTTCAATGGTAAACATTTTTTATACTTTTTATTTTTAACTCTTATCGACGAAACAATCCCATCAGAAATCCATGGGTCAAATTTCTGTAAATATTTCTCATGCGTAACTCAAGACGAAGTGACCTGGTAGTACAGGCAAACTAGAGTTTGACCCCCAACAAATTGCAACAGAAATGATTTTTACATCATGTTGTAAAAAACAAGCTGAACATCATATCCAAGTTGTACATTCTAGGTCGACACAAAACTAGTTTTTTTTTTTTGCTTTTCTTGTCAATTTTTCATGTTTTTTTTCTAAAAAAAAATGAGCTGTCGGTAAATGTTCGTTTTTCTGTATATGAAGTATCATCCTGCTGTAAAATTAAGAGCTGAGCCTGAAAATGAAAGCAGATTTGAGGTACAATGTACCAGAAATAAATTTCATTATCATCAATATGTGATTTTACCCTTCTCATCGTTGTGACCTCTTTTTCACCATACTATCAGAAGGCAACTATTCTGACATAAAATGATGAGCTGAGCCCAAAAATCAAATTAACCTGATGTAATGTCTACTAGAAAACCCGTTCTATATTCATCAATATGCACTTTTATTTTCATTTGACATGTTTCTTTTAGCACTCATTGTCCACCAATTCGTCGATTGTTGGTAAAACAAACTGCAACAGAAATGGCTTTTACACCACGTTGTAGAGGAAAAAACTGAACAACATATCCAAAGTTGCACACTCTAGATCGACGCAAAACTAGCTTTTGTTTGCGCATCGTGTCAGTTTTCTCACTTTCCTAACAAAAAAAAAATAAGTTCCGGTAATTGTTAATTTTTCTTGAACTGATTTATTATTCCGATGTAAAAAGACGAGATGAATGGGAAAATGGAGTCAAATTCGGTGTACGGTATATAAAAATGTTTCATAATCATCAATATTAGAGTTTTACGCTTCTCGTCATCGTGCCTCCCATTTTTTTTTTACCAGACCATCTTTTGCTGGCTAAATTGTCGGTTTTGAGATCTAAGAATTAGTTTGCCTGAATCTGATCGTCGCTAAACTGTAAAAATATTAGAAAAGGGAAATCATCTATGAAACTAGTTTTCAGCAGCCGACATTTAAAATCCCTCTTACAATAAACTATTATCAACACACTGACTAGTCCTCACAACTGATAAAATTATCGAGACAACTTCATGAGCATATGAAAGACAGAATCAAACTCTGACTAGTATTCACAATTTATTCTTTTAATTCAGATATATAAGCTTCGACGTGCAGCCGAAGCTTATATAGCTTTGGCTAAGCCATTTTTTAAAGCAGCTACATCTCGTTGAGTTACATTCCATTTGACAGGAGCACTTCACGATTTTCAGAAGCAGACGAGGGGCTGGTAGGACGTCAGTAACGAATGGATACAAGAAGTCCTCTTTATTTTTCCAACCCCATTCCTCGGCTCTAAGTTCAGAATCAGGATCTCCACTCCATACCTGAACTTGGTAGAAAACCCTGTAACTGTGGAATTTAGCCGCATCAGAAGTTGGTGGTAACTGTTCTGGGTGGGCGAACTTGCTAGCAGTCGTCACCTACTTTTTAACAACTTCCCTGCAGAGTTCATCCGCAGATTTCCCCCTTTTGATGAGCCATATATCATGAGCAGAGTATCTTCTCCAACAACCCTTACTTACTCCTTCGAAGCGGACTTCAGCATGAAAACTGCAGCTGATGTACGAAAATCGGCACCTGTCATTAGCTTCTACAGCTCAAGGCCTTTTCTCACACTGTGAATCCGCGAAGTAGAGTCATAGCTTAAGATAGCGTGAGCAAAAAGAATCAGATGGCATGTCTTTTGGCCTAGCTTCTCTTTCGATTTGTGAGTATCACATATTCGTTGAGCTTTGTTCGACTTTGGCTCAGGTGCAAAGAATAGTTTCTTGCTTGATTGGTCACCACGATAACACAATAAAACCAAAACATAAGTATCATCTCCAATGACGGCAGTATCGTAATACCAGGATGAATGAACAGTAGCTTGCACAATTAGGACATCTGCATCACTTGGTGCCTGGACTACGACGAAGCCCTTCGATCGGAGATAAACAGCCAACACCATATCCTTTATAGTAGCTCCGCAATCGTAGCTGTCGAACACAATAGTGGCAGATGGATATTTTTGGGTCACGTAAGTAGCATACGTTTTTGGCCCATGGAATTCTGTGCAGAAGAGCTCCACTGTCGATGATATATCAAATGCCTTTGAGAAGGGGAGTAGAGCGATCCTCAAGATTGCAAGCATGTGCTATAGTCATGGCAAACACTGGCTTGTTCGGAGACCATATCATGCAAGAACTGTCAAAAAGTGATGCTGGGTAGGAACACAGTTCGTGTTGAAAGTACTCAGATTCCGTGAGATTGATCCTCTTTGCTAGCGTGATGAATCTCTGAAAAAGGAGAGTGGGGTCCAGTCTTTTGCAATCTCCACCTGGATTCTGCTTTGTAGTAATTTCAACTGCCTGTTGTTTTCGTCAAAATACAACATCAGCGACCAGCTTTTCAGACATGGATTCAATTATTTTAGGCCTACATCTCTAGCAGAATCAACGTTGGCAGATTCGTAGGCTGTCAGACCGTTGGTGATGTTTCTTAGTTGAAGTTCCCCATTAAATGGTGATCCTTTTTCTAAGAAATCGATAACGACCTGGGTGTCTTTACAGTCTCTTAGTTGCCTTGGCTCGGACTTTTCCTTATGTTGTTTGCTAGTTCCATGGAAACCTGTGACATACCCTCCATCAGAAGATTTAGTGCAGAGCAGATTGGTCGAGACAGAACCCATAAAGACCTTTGAACCTTTTTCATACCACTTCCATCGGTAAGGCCAACAGCCATTTTGAGACAACGCATGAGCTCCTACTCAATGACAAGATCAGTGGAGAGACCAGCCCAAAATATATCGGAACGTCTGATCACATGCATCCCATTCTGGAAGGCTTGATAAACGGCAGGATGGGTTTCTCGGAGCTTGACCATTCGCTGGATATAAAACTGGCAGGATTTTGTGTAATTTTTGCGCCCAGACGCCGCCAGATAAGGTAGTATGTCAGAGGTGGATTTTAAGTGGAGATCCCATGATCCAGATCGTTCGGCTCTTAAAAAATTTCGCAGTACGGATACCATATCGGAGTATTGGAACCACAGTCCCTCCATCAGAAGATTTAGTGCAAAGAAGACTGGTCAAGACCGAACCCATAAAGACCTTTGAACCTCTTTTATACCACTTCCATCGGTAAGGCCAACAGCCATTTTGAGACAACGCATGAGCTCCTACTCAATGACAATATGCGTGGAGAGCCCAGCCCAAAATCTATCAGAGCGTCTGATCACATACATCCCATTCTGGAAGGCTTGATAAACGCCAGGATGGGTTTCTCGGAGCTTGACCATTTGCTGGATGTAAAGCTGGCAGGATTTTGTGTAATTGTTGTGCCCAGATGCCGCTAGATAAGGTAGTTGTCAGAGGTGGATTTTAAGTGGAGATCCCATACCCAGATCGTTCGGCTCTTAAAAAATTTCGCAATACGGATACCATATCGGAGTATTTGAACCACAGTTTCGAGGTTCTGTACTAGAACAGTTCCAGTGTCTTCCTATCGATGAATCCCGCTATTTTTTCAAGGGAAGGGTTTCCTTCCATACCCGCAACGGCCGCTTCTTTGTTCATAAGCTTTGTGTATAGGTTTCTGAGTTCCATTATTTCTTCAGGCTGTAGAATTGATTCAGAAACACCGGAACTTTCTTCAACACTGGGTAAAATCACATATTGAGAATTATGAAATTTTTTCTGCTACATTGTACATCAAATTTGCTTTCATTTTCGGGCTCAGCTCTTCATTTTACATCAGGACTGTATTTCATATATAGAAAAGTGAAGATTTACCAATAGTTCTTTTTTTTTTTTTAGAAAAAATTGAAAAATTGACACGAAAAGCAAAAAAAAAAAAACAGTTTTGCGTTGACCTAGAATGTGCAACTTTGGATAGGTTGTTCAGCTTTTTTTCTCTCTACAACATGGTATAATTTCTGTTGGAATTTGTTGGGGGTCGAACCATATTTTTTGGCTAGTTTGCCTGTACTGTGGTTGTTAATAGAGATGTTACCGTGAATGTCCGTAATTAGTGAATTTTGACATCCACTGGAGAATGTCCATAATACTTTTTTTTTCTCCTTGGATTTAGTCAGCGTTACCATTCAACTTTTTCAGTTTTATGCAAGGTTTGATGATGACAGGTTAGGTTAGGTTTTTAACACATTTCTGATATTTATAACTTAATTTAACCTAACTTTAACTTTTACCATCAAAGCTTGCATAAGACTGAAAAAGCTGACGCGCAAAGCTAATTGAATCCAAGCAGAGAAAAAGGAATCTCGAGGATTGACTGGTGAATGTCGACATTAACCAGATTTCGGGCATTCACAGTAACAGAGACATTTGACCAAAAAAAAACACGAAAATGCTTCATTTACGTTATCCGATCCAAAAAAAGAACACCAATCATGATTATCAATGTGCTGACGTAATGACTGAAAATCAATCACTTTTAGTCCTCTATCTTTGTTCTTTCCTGAAGGTTTGTGCTGATCAGGAGAATTTTGGGCAACATAAAAAAAGCACTAACTGGGAAGTGGTCAGACATATCTGACAATGTCACAGACTATTTTACTGTTGTGAATGAATGGGCTGAAAAAAAAATGTCCAACAGCGTAGCAATGGTTGTTGTAACTCTAGTAGACAAAGAAATGCTAGGTAGAAAACCTGATGAAAGCATATTTTGAACAAATTCTCTGTTAACATTAGCATCCAAAGCTAATGGGTCGAAATTGAAGTCACCCGATATAAGAACTGTTTTTCGCACTCTGTTAACTTAACAAGTACTTGTTCAACAACATAAAAAAAAAACTCGCTGGATTACTAGGATTACTCTGTAAAAAGAACGTAAAATTAACGATAAGCATCCCGACGGAGTAACTTCAAGGAATGAGCTCTCTCATATTACTTCTTCCCAAACAAATACATTACTCATCACGATAGAAGATCAACTATTTCGAATTGCTAAGCCACCTTTTGCACTGGCTTTCCTGTTGCAGAAAAAGCACTTTATATTGAGCATATCCGATATGGAACCAGGAGTATTATCCGATAGAAAGGATTCACAAACAATAATGACGTCACGTGGACTCGAAGCTACTAAGAACTTGAGTTCTTTATGAGCACTTTGTAAACTTTGAGTATTTAAGTGTAGAACACTTAGAGGAAGTTTCTTCAGACCCAAGGGCAGTGGGCAGCTGGTGACCTTTCGTAGAAAAAACCACATTGCTGCAAGTCTTTTTCACTTGGTAGGTCACCATCACTGCCAATTGTGGCAGTAAAAAATTCTAAACTGCAAATTTTGGCAACATCAGCAATTGTCTTATAGGGTATATATAGTATGTGAATCATTTCTCACATATATAACACCTCTGAGTGTTCACACATTTTTTGCCTCAAATTTATTGCGTGCTAGTCTAAAAACATATTGTCTTTGTTTTGTGAGCGCTTCATTGACATAAATCTGAGAACATTTTTTACGATTTTGCAAAATCTCAACTGACAAAGCTTCAGAACCAACTGTAAGTTTAATCGGAGCTTTGGCTTTATCAGCAGCTCCAAGACGTCTAACGTTCTTAACGACAGATCTGTCAAAACGAATGTCCATAAGAGTGTTTCAGCCATCACTAACTTTTTCTCTAAGGTTGGCTAAATCACGAGCAGAAGTGTCAATACTGGAAATATTAATTTTATCCAGAAGAGTACTTTGATTCATGTCACCCAGTTTAGTTTCAAGCTTTAACAATTTACAACCATCCTAGGCTACTTTTTATGTTAAATTGTTCAGATTTTTCTCGGTCACATCGAACCGTGAATGGAACTGCAAATTGATGGCTTTGTACACGGACTGAGCGATAGTGTCCAAAAAATCATCTTTAAACTATGAAGGAGGTACAGTCTCGATTCGAGAAAACTCGTCCTGTACCTTTTTCCTGATTTCATCCTCAGTCTCACGTTGCAGGCTATTTAATTCACTCAGCATTGGTGAAAATGAAGCAGACAGATCAGGCAATCTGTCTGTTTCATCCACACATAATTTAACTGTCTTCTGTACATTTTCCTCCTATCCTTCAGGGCATCGACATGCATCTGCATGTAAGGCCAATTTTTTCCCGATGTCATGACCTTTATTTAACAGGGCCATAACAATGAACTTCATAGTTGTAGTTTCCGTCCTTAACAGGTATTACTCTCTTTATTTTACTCGGCCAAATTTTGCAATATCTGAACTGGGCGTAGACACGATCGCCTGTTTGCATAGCTTGTGGGTAAATAGAAATATTGGAAATAGCACTATTTTTGTCTGACAGCCTATCATGAAAAACCTGCTAAGATGTTTATAAAGACAGATCTTTGGTCCTTAAAAAAAAAAAATTTCTCATTCTCTCTGGACATAAAAGAAACACAAACTTTAAAAGTTTTTTTTGCTATTTTTGCTACTTCTCCTCATTTATATGCTTTTATTTTGATTAATTCATTTATTTGCAGAAAGCAATTGATCTGGTTCAAAAAGCTGCAGAGGAAGATAAAGCATCCAATTTTGAAGAAGCCCTTCGGTTATATGAGCTTGGGATTGAGTATTTTAATCATTCTATAAAATGTAAGTGAAGATACTATTTTTGCTTCATCTTTTTTTTTCTTTTTTTTTTACTGTGCAGAATTTGCTTTTTAAGCTCTCTTGTGGAACCTTACTCCGTTGCAGGCTTTCTCAACAGGTATGCTCTTGCCAAATCCTGTTTGTAACATAGGTTGTAATAGTAGCAGTTTTTATCAAGATTGTTTCTGACAGGGTAGGGGCTATAAAACCCGGCAATTGGTAAGCTATTAAGCCGAAGTTTCCAGGGGAAAGTCCTTTGGACATGGGTGAATCTCCAGCATTTGTATTGGGGGGGGGGCAGGAGGGGTCCATATGCGGATAGTCAAGGGGCATGGGTTATATAATAATCTTTTTCTCTAAATCAGTGCTTACAGTCAGCAATGGAGTGCAGACCCAGGTGGAAAACCTGTGCTGCTTAAAAGAGCAATAATATTGTTATGTAGGTTGTTGTTCTGCAGCATATCATCACTGTTGTGACTAAGTTTCATGCTTAATATTTTTACATCTTAGAAATAATTGTCAAAACCATTTGCCAAGCTGTTTTCAATGGGAGGATCAGCAGGGTAATGAACGCTGAATCACACATTAGCCCTTCGAATTTACATTGTCCAATTGATTCTCCCTTTGAGAACAGCTTATCAAATAATTGTTGATAATCATGCCGAGGTTTGAGAATGTCAGGTACAACCTTTAGGTATGGCAGCAATGATGACCTTGGTCCAATAAAGGGACATCACTTTTAAAGTTCCAGTTTTGAACATTCCAAGTTAATATACAACACGAGTGTATAGGGCTAACCTTTTATATAGGGCTTTGGACATCCCTCTTAGCAATTTGAGATGTATCCCTATTATCCCTGGGTAAAGACGTGGTGTTGCACATACCTGACTTGGGGGGAATGGAGCTATGTTGAATAAAACTAAGTTGTTACTGATTTTTGATGCCAGAAATTGTGGGAAAAGAATCATTGGAGCATTTATTAATATTTCAGTTAGCTGGTTAATTTTTTGAAAGTCTGATAAAGGGTTCCATCGTGTCTATTGGTTCGTTCCTTTGCGTTGTGAGTTTACACTTTCAGCTTAAGGAAGATTCAAACTTTTTATGGTATCTCGATGGTGAGGGGAACCGAGTGTTTTATGATATTAAATAGAAAACAACCTTTTTAGGATGTATCTTACATGGAATGCCAGCTTAAAATGGCCATAAATTCTCAGAAGCTAACGCTGGGATGTAACCCTGTCGTGGCACTTAAATATCACTTTTGCTTTTCTAAAAACTTGATATTTAAATAAATGTTGTTTTGACTGAATGTTCGAAGCACTTTTTATCCTACTTACATACTGTGGTAATATGGTATGGTCGTGTATAGGGTATTATGATAGAGAAAGATTTTTCAAAAATCTGTTGATTTAAATTGTTATATCTCATAAGGAAATATGCTTTTCTTGGCTCTGTTGCACCATTAATGCGAATGCCACAGAGGGTAAATGTAAATAATGTTTGTTTTCTAACTTTTTCAAGGATTGAATCTCGGCAATTTATCCAATAACTTCAAAGATATATATTTTTTTTTTTTTGTATCACATTATAATAGTTCAGTTTGTAAGGTTTAACGTGTACATTAAAAACAAAAATTAAATATAAAAAAACATACTATCCATATAAACATATAAACTGCCATTTTTCTAATATTTTTGGAATCATAACATTATGCTAAAATTTAATGGTATCGTGCCCAGTGAAATACTATTGAGAGCTTTATTAAATTAATCTTTTATTTTCAGCAGGCTACTTGTGGAATTTTTTACACCTAAGAGAAAATCCCGTTTTTTTCTCTTTTTTGGCTGGGGGGTTGTTTTTTCAATAAAGAATTAGTTTTTAGAATTTTGCGAATATTGGAGAATGTCAAAAGTCAGTTTATTGGACCTGGTTTTTTAAATATGTCGTGCGTATTCGTAAAGTAATAATTTTTATTCAATTTAAGTTTCAGCTTCGTTCTTTACTTCCGCACGAAAAACTTTTTTTTAGTTGAATGAAACAAAAAAAGAAAGTTTTAGTGTAGTTTTTGAGCGACAACAAAGATCGTGTCCTATAATTTGTGTTGTTTTTGTTGCAAAACAACCATTTTGGCCAAATTAGAAGTAAAATCTTATTGACCAACAATTCTGAGGTAGCCAATCGGCTTCAAAGCATCGAAAAGATACCAAAGTAAACATCTAGTCTTAAAGGGCACAGTGCCATGTGGAGGTGCATTCGACCATGAGCATGTATGCAGTTATACAGGATGAACGGTTAATAATGACAACTACTTTTAAACTTCAGTTCACGAGTTGACTGGTAACATCAAGGGGGAAACTGGTGGATCTGTCCTTGGGTGGGGAAGGGGAGGTCCTCAAACCACCAGTAATGTTTTTAGGCCTGTACTCTCTAAGTTTCAGAGAGGCTCTTCGAACATGAGTGGAGGTTTACGCCCCAGCCTCCTTTTCATTTGGGAATCCATTTGGAACAAGCATGTAATATGGGTGCTGAGGTGAAACAGTTCCCTTCTTATTGAGGAAATATTTAGAGTGTGACATAAGATATTACGTTCATATGCTCAAATGCACAGAGGTAAAAAGGGTGGGGGGCTCCTTCTAAAAAAAAAGATTGGTCTGGAGACTCTTCCTTTCAGATAATTGAAAACTAGTAGTTGAAAATTTGTTTGGGCCTTTCAAAGAGAAATGTTTCGAAGGGATATACTTTTTCAAGTGGCGGCTATCATTCTTTGAGCATAAACCTCTGTGGCTGCCTGTATCCGAGTATAATATTAAAAATTAAATGCAGTACGAGCATAAGATAAATAAAACAATGTTTTATAATGAGAGTAAAGAGCGATGGTAAAAGCCTGCCCTTTGGTCATGTTTGCACCATCCGTCTGAGCGAAGGACCTAAAAAGATTGCGCAATCACAAGCGGTTAATACAACCAGGGGCTAATGGACAATACGACTATTTGGTTTAATACATTCAAAGGCTTCTACGAATCGGCCCATTTCCACGGGCAAAATATCACATGACAATGTTTCGTCCTTATATTGAGCAATTAATAATCTACTAATTCTTGGAATTAAGACATACAGAAATAACACTCTTTACACTTTACATTTCACTCTTTACATTTAAATTTAACTTGCACACTTATTGAAATCTTTACCTTTCAAATATTTGAAGTGCAAATTTTATTTTTTTTTTTTTTTTTTTCACAATTTGTTACGAGCCTATTTATCAAAAGAAACATGGCTAAGTTAAGAATTGTTCGAAACCTACTTATCAGAAGAAACATGGCTAAATTAGGGTATTAATTCTCAGAGCATTAAGGTACGAAAAAAATACGTTTGATAGCTTTCGCTACAGCATAAATTAAACTTTAATCCAAGAAATGTGGCAGGGAGGTGGGGTGAAAGGGCAGCAGTCAACTTCATCTAAGCGAATGTTTGTGTTTGTTATACCATCACTCTTAAATTTTATGCGGAACCTTGTTTTTACTTATTTAATGTCATAAGTCTTTTATAAGGTATGCAAACCAGACACACACGAAGCAACTTGGTTTTGGCTGGGCACCAATTATGGGGAGGGAGAGATTTGAGAAAACGCAAAAATAGACGGGTTTCACGGAAAATAAAATGAATTAGAAAACTTTTAAATATCCTGGATTTTAGGGGGCACCTGGCTCCTTCCCCTTCCACACTGCGTATGTACCTGATGTAAATACTAAAACCCAAACACAGATTATAATTGGATAAAAAACAGTTTTTTTAAATGAAAATAAAAAGCGACGTTCAAACTTGAAGCAAAGAGAAATGATTCTATATGTGAGGGGAAAGAGCTCACTAAATCACCCACTCCTTAAATTAAAGTTTAACTTATATTTCACTGCTTACAATCAGTATCTATAACGTGTTGTAACTTAGCATAGAAACCAGATGCTGTAGGGGGCATATAATATTTTCTGTTCGATAGTGCATGGTCCAATTTTTAAAGGAAAATGGATGTTTCTTGCTATTCTAAAATATTGGATTTTGTATCTTTTTTTGCAATGTTGTAAGTGTTTCTTGTTGAGAAATGTTACGAAGCTACATGTTACTTGATTGTTTCTGGGGACCGCTGGTTCCAATCTGTGGGGGTTCAAGGTTTTTACAAAGCAAGAGGAGCCAGTGTTTTTCCCCTGAAATGATTACGAGCATCCTTTTCACCTATTTTTATGCATTCATTTCGATATGCTCCCATTTAGGGCGTCAAGTTCCTACTTGTGAGAAAATAAGTAATACTCGTATTGCTTTGTTCCCACTGATGTTCAGACCTTCATGGTTGGGAATAGAAGAGGAATCCCCAAAGAACTGTCTCAAGACCTCCTTCTTTTAGTGGAACTTGATAAAATCATGGACATTTTGCCATTATTTCCTAACAACGCGCTTTTTTGACAAATAAGACCCCCCCCCCTCCCGCAAAAGAACCTCCCCTTCGAATTTTTTGTGGTATACTGAGTTATATTTGTTTTAAACTACATTTTCTATTTTCAGATGAAGCTCAAAGTGACAAGGCCAAAGACACTATAAGGGCTAAAGTAAAAACTTACCTAGAACGAGCCGAAAAGCTTAAAGAATTTCTGAAGAAGAAAAAGAAACAACCTGTAAAAGCTGGCGAGGCAACCAGTAATGGAAAGTAAGTGCTTTTTCGTAGCTAAATTTAATTTGTACGATCTAATACTAGATTTATTTCCAGTTTGGGATGTTCTGCAAATGTTATTTTGGGTAGGCATAATAGAAATAAAAGTGGGCTCTTCGTATAGTTGGGGCTATATACTTAAAAACCCATCCTTTATCATATGCATAGATTTCAATTCAGTGGTTCCAAAATTGTGAGTTGCGACATCAAGGAAGGCATTAAGGCTTTTTTGGGGAGTCATCAGTGAATTAGACTCAAACGAAAAAGGCTCATCCTGAAAAGTTCTGTCTCTATGGGATGGGGTTTATGACCTGCGCTTATTGTGATAATTCATCTGCCACCCTGTACTTTGTTCATGTTGCTTTCAATCCATTTGAATGTATTTATGGCTGCCAAAAGGTCCCATTTGGGCCTGGGTTTGAGGTAGGACTTTTTTTAGTTTTACAGATTCATAGGTTAGACGCCTTTATTTTCATTTTTCCTTTTATCTTGTCTTAGGCCTTTTTATCTTGTCTCTAATGTTACACACCTTAGTCGTTTCCATCTTTCTAAACTTTAAAATAAGTTGTTCACCGCATTTATTTTAAATTTTCTAAATTCCTTTTGCATATGCCTCCTTGGACCAGTAAATCTTTTTGTCCCAAAAATTTAAACTCATCTTTCCAGCTACAATTATTGATAAAAGAGCGCAAGAACTCGATCACGATTGGTCTTATCTGTTCTTATGATTGTAAAAATTGCTTATTTTTGTTTAGAGTACAATTTTGCATTTTCGTTTTTCTTTCTTTTTTTTTCTCCTGTTTTCCCCATATGTACTCTGTCATTTAGGGGCTCTGCTCCCTTTTTTGTTTTGACAGGTTATAAATAAATTGAATTGACATAGATTAGTGAAAATGTACTCCACCTTGACCATTCATTTATATTTCTGTCGGGGTTTTTCTATGTCTGTCATATACAGCACGTATATTTGCTGTTGTATCTTTCATATTCTATTCTTTAAACTTTATTGCTTCAAAGAATTGAGCATTATTTTTAAATTTGATAATTTCATAGACGATAAGATATTTTCTTTAAAAAAAACGACAAAACTCTTAGTAAAGGAAATAAAAACAAACATGAAAAGAATATGAAAATTGATCCAAAGGATTTTGGGAAACCTCAAATCTGAAAATATACTTCTTGGCAGTTTTGGGCCTCCTTCGCCCACCGTCTAAAAAAAATTGTCGGGTATTGATTCGTAATCAAAATTCTGGATGAGATTTCCTATGAAGTTTTCCTCAGCAAGATGAAAGGTAATGGAAATAAAATCCCAGTTCTCGCTTTTAATTTCTTGAATAGCTGTCCGTCTTTTCAAACCCCTATGCCCTCACTTTGACTAGCTCTCCCTTAAACTTTTTGTTATTACTTTGTCATCTAATCTCAAGTGAGATGTCTGAGGCGAGGGAGGAGCCTGCGCATGTATATTGGTCTCAGGCGGCTTGGTGCTATAGTCAGTTCTTTGTAGTAAGTTTCTTGAATGTCTCTTGGCCACAGCCCTCCCCCCTGTCTTCTTCACACTCTGAAGTTCCTGGCATTACCTTCTCAATCTGTTTGCGATATCCATATTGACATCATTACAAATCAGATTGATTTGTAATTTTTTTTATTTTTTTTTCTTGACATATCCCTTACTCTAGTTAAGATTCTTTCAAAATTTAAATAAAAAAGAAATTGCATTCTGACCAAAGGTCTGTATAGCACAAGGTACCGGTCTCTTGACGCTTCCCGTGTTTTTTTTTTTTTTTTTTTTTTTTTTTTTTTTTTTTTTTACTGAGGGAAATAAACACAAAGCAAAATAATTCGAAAGGGAGCTCCGAAGATTGTTGTTTTAGAGCACAATTACTTCACGTTTGATTTTAAAAAAAAAACAGGTTTAATGATCCTACACGACAGACATGATGTCTTTGAGTCAACTTTGTGCAAAAGAGCTTGATTCCTGCATACAGGTAAACTCATTAAGGTGTTAAACTCATTAAGATTCGACAAGTCTTTAAAGTGTTTTAACTCCATATGTTCTTTTATTTTTGGCTTAGTTTTAGGCTTATTTTAGTTTAATTTTTGAAAATCTTGTAAATATACGAGTTTAATCGTTTTGTTACATGGTTCTGTATATTTACTATTCATCAACAAACTTGCTTATTGTGCTTTTTTTTTTTGTTTCTGTTTTTTTAATTGATTTTAATTTTCTGACTGACCTTTATCGTTTTTCGTTTATAAAGTGTTAGAAAAAACAAAAATAAATTTTTTTAATAGGAAATCGTCCAAAGATGAGTAAGTTGACGAGAGCGACTCTGACGACCCAGAGAAGAAGAAAATGCTGGCGAAGCTTGAAGGGGCCATAGTTATGGAAAAACCAGATGTCAAATGGGACGATGTTGCTGGCCTGGAAATGGCCAAAGAAGCTTTAAAGGAAGCTGTCATTTTGCCTATTAAATTTCCTCATCTTTTCACTGGGAAACGAACACCTTGGAAAGGAATCCTCTTGTTTGGTGTGAGTAAAATACTTTTTTTCTTCCAAAGCGTATAAAATAGGTGTCTTCTGAATGTTTAGGTGCTTCCAGTTGGAAGATAAATATGCCGATTTCATCACGTTATTGACAGATAAAAAGAAATAAAAAATTTAGAAAAGGGATAGAAAAGTAAAGTGTTCATTATCTTTTGCCATTATATCTTAATGCTTAAAAGCGTTACTAGAATAGAAACTATTAACACCTTCAATTTTTACCTCTCCTTGGAAATGTTCTATTTAGCAAAACGGTGCTGGAGATCTTCTTCTGTGAGCTCTATCTCAATGCTTGCTTTTTGTGTTAATTGTTTGTGTTTTCACAAAATATTTCTTAATTGTTCTTTCTTGAATTATTTGTGTTTAGTTTATCCTTCTTGTGTTTTTTGCTAATTATTGTTTTTTTTTGTGCTCCACTTTATTATTTTCTGTTTTACATCTTCACGAGGTTGAAAATCATATTATTTTTCCAAAAGACAGATTTCATCTCTGGAAACAGATAAATTCGTATCGTGCAAGGTCATGAAAACAAGGTTGATGCTGACAGACATCACAAAAAGGGCCGGTGCATTGTCTAGATGGAGAACCCATGACTTGTGTTCTCCATCTTTGTGGAAGAAGAGGAAGAATCTTCCACAATCCTATTTTTCTTCTTCTTCTCCTTATTCTCGCACTGAGTTGAGTAATAACCTCACGAAATAGTTACGATTTATCTGTTTGGCCCTCTGGAGTGCAGTGAAGGTATTGATCATCACTTGAATTGTAATTGGGTCATTCAGGCTATTTTAGCTCATAGTATAGTTGGGGTCTGCCAATGCGTCGATTGACACTTAGTAAAAATATTACAGTGACTTCCATGGATTGAGCAAAGGAAGCTATCTTAACTAAATAAAAAAAAAAAAAAAAAAAAAAAAAAAAAAAAAAAAAAAAAAAATTCAAGAGATTGTTCTGAAAACCAGCAAAATAAATGCAAAATAGTTCAAACTAACAATATGCTCAATTTTGACCACTAAATCAATAGAAATTGTATCTGGTGGAATTCAATAAGGAATAGATTCCAGTTCAAGAGCAGGTTATAATGTTACCTTCTGGGAAGTTTTTAATGATTTAGCTTAAAATTTATTTATTTTTATTAATTTGATTTATTTGATTTTATTATTTGTTTTTGTTTTTGGTTATTCGTGACTAGTATAGATAATGGACATAGCATAAGAAACCTTCTACCGGTTGGAGTCAAAACCAAAAGCTCTGGACACATTGAGTATTCCATGTATTAGGGGTTCTGTTGTGTTTTGTGCTGGGTTTCGGTTTATGAATGAATTTTAATATTAATAACCCGTCTAATAATCAACAGAAAAAGACAGAGCTCAAATAAAAAAGAAAAACAAATACAATTAACTAATGACACTGAAAATTGCACACAAAAATGTACCTATAAAGTTGGGCCCACTTATCTTTGTATTTAGTATTTAGTTTTTTATTTTGTACTTATTTTTACAAGTGCATACTTTTTGTATATATTTGTGTTTGTTTTTAATTTCCTGTGTATTAGATTATTTCACTTAGTGTTCCTAACCGAAGTGAGTTTAAGGAGACACAAATGTTTGAGCATGCTTGAACAATTCCTAAGACGGGGCTGGTTGACCCCTTTGTAATGTCATAGCTTCAAGGATAAGATGTTCAACATTTTCACGTTATAAATTTCGGTGTCTATCCCTTAAGTAACAATTAGACTGGGATATAATATTTTATAAGGCCAAACAATAAGTCCGAAGAATAAAACATATTCTTTTTTTTTAAGTAACAATGGGTTTATTTAAAAAAAAAAAATATATATATACATCATCGATTCCCTGAAGCAATGCTATTCAAACGCAATAGAAGGAAGGGGGTTGTATAATAACCCTCGAGAACGCATACAGAGAGAGCTTCTCGATTCAGAGCTCTCAGATTATCAACGGTTTCTCCAGATTTTCCCGTAATTCTCTCTTAAAGGCCCTTTTGTCTTCTCTGTTGATGAATATGAGTCCCCTCCCAAAGAAAAGGCCGTATGTTCAAATGCTCTTCAAATATTCTATCAGATTTAAAGAAAAACTTCTTGCACGCTCCTGACAACTATTTAATTGAAAAGAAAAATAACTACTATCAATGAATAATGCAAGTTATTGGATGCTTTTCGTCTTAAGACATTTTACTGGACTTTCTTCAACGAAATGTGCATTATAGTGACGGCCCTTTTGGAACTGAATTCTTCGAAGATTTTCTTCAAAGTATTATGAATGATAATGCCGGTTTTGTTGGACCTGAATTCTTTGAAGTTTTCTTCAAAGAATTGGGTATGATAGCAAGGCCGTACCAAGATGTTTTTCGGAGGGGGTTTTTACTAAAAAAAAAATTTCAGGGGGGGAGGGGTTCACAAAAATATCTAAAAAAACGCATACAAAATTTGTTTATATCCATTTTTGTTACGTTTTTACGATTCAGACAAACGTTTCGGGGGGGGGGGTTCAAACCCCCCCCCCTTGGGTACGGCCTTGTATGATAGTGGAAATAATATGGGTATTCAGAATCCCTCCTTTTACAGTGGGAAGTATTTTGGTGGATGTTGCAAAACTCCAAGTGTCTTGGGGAAAGAGCCGAGACTTTCATGACCCTCACCAGGAAGAGTCAAATATCCCCATACTGAATGCTACCATGGGTTATAGGAAATGGTAGCAGAGGAACCTTCGGCAAGATCCCTCTATTTATAGAATATTTTCACGACCCAACGTGACAACATTGACGAAAATGCCATGATACTGAAAATTCAATTTAACATAAGGAGATGGCATAAAAAAACAGCTGCACCCCATTACAGCACTGCCTGGCAACTTCATTAAAATGTAGAATTTTCAAGAAAATTGGATAATCGAAATCATTAACCTGCATTTTTATTGTTAAAACTGAAGCTCTGTTTTGGAACTGAGCGGTTCTCTCGTAACTAAATTCTTTGAAGATTTTCTTGATAGAATTGTGTATGATAGTGATGGTTCTGTTGGAACTGAAGCTATCTGTTGGAAGTGAAAGGTTCTGTTGGAACTGAATTCTTTAAATATTCTTTCCAAAAAAATTGTGTATGATTGAGACGGTTTTGATGGAACTAAACCAGGTCGTTTTCAGAAATTTTTTTATTAGAAGAAAGGGAGGATTGGCATGATATTTCCCGGCAAGGCCAGGATAACCGATACTTTTCTTTTTAGTTTCATGCAAAGCAACGTTTTGAGACAAAAAAATCCGTATTAGAGTTAAAGTGAATTGAGTTTCTTGAACAATCGAATGATCATCTGCAGTACCACAAAAAATTTTTTTCATCCTCCAGACATGGCCGTGCTTCCATACGCCGAAATTTTTTGGGGTTCCTCCGAATTCTCTCGGAAACATTGGGTTCGCCGAAATTTCGAAAATTAGCGTTTACGAAAATTAACAAATTATTTGCCCTGTTAACATTTGTGTGTTTGTGAACGTTGCATTATCGGGGAGATTCCAGATGTTCCTCTGAATTGTCCCTGAAAAATTGGGCTCACCAAAATCGACTGGAAAATTAGCTTTACGAAAGCTAATCACTCATTTTCCCTGTCAACGTTCATGTATTTACGAAAGTCGATTTTTGGGGAGATTTCAGAGGTTCCTCCGGATTTTTTTGGAAACCTTGGGTTCGCCGGAATCTTGAAAATTAGCGTTAATGAAAACTAACAAATTATTTTCCCTGTTAACGTTCGTGCATTTACGAACGTTAATTTTCGGGGAGATTTCAGAAAACCCAATTTTATTATCTTGGGGGGGGGGGATACGAATCCTGAAAAATCTGGGGATAGTGTAGGCACCGAGACGAAGTAATGATCGCCTCTGGGTTTATTTGTGTATTCTTAGTTTTCCATATAGTTATTCATGGGGGGAAAAAACCTCGTGCTAGCCACTATAGTCGAACGACAAGGCCCGGTGCTGGAACGTGTTTCCTCTTAAAAATTCACACTGTCACGTATTGGGGAAGGGGGTACGCCCACCTTTTAGTCACTCGGTAAAAAAAAATAAGTCAGTAAAATCGGAGGCTCACCCTTTCTGAAATCCTAGATCTTACGGAATCTCTAGGTACCTCATTTCAAGTTGTCAAATATTTTTTTTTTCTCCCCGGAAAAAATCCTGTGTACGTAACTGGCTATGCGTGTTACTTCTGTGTACATAAATATATGAATATAGACAAACAATTTGAATTTGGTTTGTCACTGGGGGTGGGATTTGCAGGGTAATAACGGAAGCAGTTTATTTTGCAACTCTTCTTTTCGTTTAAACTAACAGAAAAAGGGTTTTAAACGGGTAGATTTTTGTAACAGTAATAAACTTTAAATTACCTTTACTCATGGATTCCTTTATCTTTGGCTTATTTGCGGAAGATAAAGACAGTAAAGCGAACTTCAGTTTGTTTTTGTTAATTAAATCACGTCATAAGCTAATAATCCTACAAATCAGGTTTTTAAATATTTTACGTCATGAACTTGAATTCTTGTAGCGTTCAGTCACCATTTCTAAGCCTATTATTTCACACTGAAGAAATGTTTATAGATATATTCTTTTCTGTCATATAAAAACTAGTTTGGTCAACAAAGACTAATGGTAAAGATGGGAAGGTTTCTGCTTATTTTTTTCCAGCATATTCGTATAATTTCTACGAATAGATTTATACTTCATATTCGTATGGGCAAATAATTCGTATAGTTTTTAAATTCAAGCTTTTTTTTAAATTCATCCCTTGCCCACTCACCCCCAAGAAAAATCGTGTATATAGTTCTATTTATATACATGCACCCCATTTTTGTTCCCTTCTGTTTCCCCATTTTTTCACTCTGTTTTTACTATTTTGGCTAACCCCTATTGAGTTTCACGATTGTTGGAGGGGATTGTTGATTAAGTTTGGGATTTTGACATATAGAAAGGCTGTTTTTGTCTGGTATTTTCATGCTGCTTGTTATTCTTTTCCTTGTTTGTATACAAACTTAGTTGCGTTTTCCACATCTACATAGTTAATATAATGCTTAGAGTTATTCACACTGAGGAATTTGTCCTTTGGTGGCGCTGTGGGTTTGATCTCAGCTTGGTAATACGGGACCTAGAGTTCGAACCCAACTGTAGAAACTCATTGCAGGGCCGACGTAAGGACCTAGCAGTCAAGAAGCGTCGTTAATATGATACTACTACTACTACATGGAGTTATTTTAGTATTTGCCAAGATAACAAATACATGGGAAAGTTTGGTTTCTTTTTTATAATTCCAAATTCGTTGTATTTTTCTTTGGTCTAAATTAGCGTTGAAGTCTTATCTACTACTGGAAAGATAAGTGTACATCTAGGGTCATTAACTGGGGGACCGCCTGCAAACTAAAACATTGTCTCTTATCTTTCCAGTTTAAATCGCCGACACAGCAAAAAGTGTAGATTGAAGTTTCTCACTGAGGGAACCTTGAAATAAAATATTAGAAACAGATTGCGGACATATCAATTTCTTTAGCTGTTCTTGTGTTTATTTTCTTCTTGTTCCATTAGCGGAATAATTACGTTGTTTAGGCAGGTACATACGCAGGAACAACTTTCTGAAGTAAATGTTTGAAAATAGGAAAAATTGGTGGTTTAGGTCATAATTATTGAACTTTTATTGAGAAATCTGATGAAGGAATGGTGAGATGTCCCCCGGGCCAAATACCTTTGTCTGTGATGTAGCTCCTAATTTGTGTTTTATTGGTCTGAGTTCTTTTTCTGCATTTTCTTAGAAATGAGTATCTTCGTCACTCCTTATTCCAAAGTTTTTTTTTAATTTTATAAAAATAGTTTTATTGGTGCAAGTTTATGCGGCCCAATTGTATGATTTTGAATTGAAAATCAAGTATTTTGCAGTAGGCATCAAGACATGGCTAATTGTAGAAAAAAGCCAAGACAGATAGTCCGAGTAATTTAGAGGCAAAAATGTTTAAATAGCACGGGTAAATGGTGGGAGTAAGTATGACTCTCTTATTGGACAAGTACTTGCGTGTTATTTTTTGGAAAGGCACGCCTGCCTAGAGTCTCAGCCAGGTTGACCAAGAATCTAAAATTGACATAGGACCATTATATTGGCTAGAATGAGAGGCAAACAACGCACGCCCGCCTATAGTCCTAGGAAGCTTGACCAAGAATTTAGAATTGACACAGGACCATTAATTTGCTTGGAATAACAGGCAAACAATCGTTTAAAGCCATTTTCATCTTCCAAATAGTACATATTCATTGCCTAAGAGTTTAGATCCTACGCGCACATATTGAGGACATGAAAAAGCATTTGGCATAGCTATCCATGTTGCTTATCTGTTTAGGTCAAAATCAGCCTGACCAATTGTTTTGAGGGTGTTCTCTGTTCCCAAGATTAATCAGGGGCTAATTACTTCGATAATCTGTTCTTTATATTTTTAAAAGTAGTTGACTCTACTTAATAAACGTTCAAGAATTAATTCGAAACGGACGTTTCAAGAAAAATTTTTAAAAAATTCTAGCCAAAAGATTGTCAAGGAAAAGAATAAAAAAAAAGGTCAAAACAATTATATGAATGTTCGTTTAAAAATTGCGAATATATAAATCCCCACTAAATACATCCACGCTTAGAAATGGCGCTACCCCCCCCCCCTGGGATTGGTTTGATGCCATTTGATCTTAGACGCTTCTTTGTCACTTAAGGTGGAAAAGGTTATAGTAAGCCGCCTTAAATAATTTTTTCTTTAGCCTCCAGGTACTGGCAAATCGTATCTAGCTAAAGCCGTAGCTACGGAAGCAAACAACTCAACGTTTTTCTCTGTCAGCTCATCTGATTTGGTGTCCAAATGGCTGGGAGAATCGGAGAAGCTAGTTCGAAATTTATTTGACTTGGCACGACAGCATAAACCGGCGATAATTTTTATTGATGAGATTGATTCACTTTGTTCTTCAAGATCAGAAACGGAATCTGAATCAGCTCGACGAATAAAAACTGAATTTCTGGTCCAGATGCAAGGCAAGTAGCTTTAGCTTCGGACTCATTCTTGCTCTTGTGATAAACCACGTAATCAAAAATTTTAATTTGGCGGCAAACTTAAAAACTGAATGTTAAAAATCCACAATAAACTTATAATAATAATAAGTTGTATTTTCACTTTCCATCAGCTTTTCCTTTTTTTTTCTTTTTTTTTATCTTTCTATGCCCTATGTACTTGGCCTAGGTGAAAAAAATTAAACAAATTTTTCGCAAATATAACAGTGATACATGATTTGAGTCAATTACACCATTAAGCAGTCTTCTGAATTCTGGGAAAGATCTGGCTTGTAGAAATTTAGGTAGTGATGTGTACAGTATTCCTTGTTCTTGGGGAAAGTTTCACATTGGCCGAACTTACCAACAGTTTGATGAACGATTTACTGAACATCGTAAGTCAATAGATACGGCTCTGAAATTTAGCAAACCTCTTGAAACTTTCGTTTCAGCTTTGGCAAAACACGTTTTCACTACTCTGACCATTATGTACAATTTGATGATGACACAGCTATTTCTAAGGATAGGGGCTCAACACAATGGGCTGGAGAAGCTAGTGAAGTAAAAAAACGTATTTTTGCTAATCTTAGAATAGATAGAGATACAGGTAATTTAAATATTGATTCGATTTATGACATTCTTCTTTAAATTAAACCAATAGCTTATAAGGGTAATAAGGTTTTACCAAATCACTAGGGGGCTAGGTTAAATATAAAACATAGGAGAATTGCAGCAGTGGAAGCTAGCAAAAGAATTATTTCGCAACAGAATAATTTATTTTATTCAGTCGCTTCATAGATATTGTTTGCTTTTTTCTTAGTTTTATATTTTATTTAATTTTAGATTTTATAGATTATTTTAGATTTTATCTTTGTTTTTAGCGTTGAAGACGCCTTGTTTTATACAGGCGATATATCCGCGTCGTTTTAGTTTATCTTTTCCTTCTAATGGCTGTAGTCATGTTTGTTTTCTTTATGTTGATATTCTTATGTTGATATATCTAGATATTTCTATGTTGATATATCTATGATATATCATTTAATATTCTGGGCACTTGAATACAGAAAAGCAAACAGCATCTCGGAAGATCCTTATTGAAACTTTCAGGGAGTGTTTGAGGGGCAAAGTGGACCTCAAACTTCGACAGAGGTAAACATAGATGAAGTTCCGGTGAATCGAAATACACTATGCATATCCAGGCTATCAAATTAGCATATCTCCAATTCGTTAATAACTTAGAGAATGGGGTTCAAACTTTCAGCTAGTGTTGGGGGAAGGAGACTTGAGATTTCATGTTGGGAGAGGGAATGAGCTAAAATTGATTATTTGCCGATCTGTGTGAACATTTGTGCACTGTAAGTCCTTATGGGACTTGTGATGAATCTCTTCACTGTTAGGTAGAGAGATAAATTTTTAGTCTCTCTGTACTGCTAGGTTGCCAAAACAGCGTTTTCCATAGTAACTCGGGAATGACTTTTGGAATCAAATTGAAACTTTCAGACTATGTTCGGAGAGCACGTTGACCTTAAGTTTTGACTGGTGGAAGGGGGCCAGAGGAGGAAAAAAGGTGATAGAAAAGTTGTCTCCAATCCGCCTAAAAATTTTGGCACTGTAAACCACTGTGAGACTAGAATCTATTCCTGGTGAAGTAGCTACTTAAATCGAATGACTATGTTTGTCCCGCTTATTTAAAAAAAAAAAGTGCATTAGCAACATAGGGAACGGCTCGGGGGATCGATTTAAAACTTTCAGGGAGTATTTGGGAACCCAATCTCCAATTTTGATTTGCGGAAGAAGATGGATGCCATGGCAATATCTATATCTAGGGTGTCAAAATAGTATATCAGTAATATCTTTGGGAACGGCTCGGGGGATCGAGGCGAATCTTTGAGTGTTTTGGGAGAGGGCAAAATAAAATCATATTTGGTTTTAGGGGAAGGATGAGGAGACCAAAGATTGTCTTCTTGGATCCACCTAAACGTTTTTGTACTATAAGCCCCTATGGGACTTAGAATCTTTTGAGGGGAAAGTAACGTAGTAAATCAAAAGACACTATGTGCGCCCAGGTTATCAGAATAGGGTGTCTGAAAATAAACGCCAAAAATATGCTTATACAATAATAAGATAATGCCTTATTATTGTATAAACAATAATAAGATAGTGCCTGGTAGACAGTGACCTGGTCCGCCAAAGATACATTTTTTAACATTGACAAATCGAAAATTGCTGCGAACTCATGGAATTAATTTTGTTATGCCTTAAACAAACAATTTAGTTTAATTAGTCTTATATAAAGTACGTTCTATCCATACTTTCTTTCTTTTAAACACTTTCTTTTTAAATATGTTTAAATTCATTTTAAAATTTCATTTAGGCATCAATTTCTCATCTGTTTGAATGAGATAAAATCAAAAGGAAACGTTTTAACAAAGAAAATGTCCTTTTGAAATAAATAAATAAAATCTAAAGTCTCAGTTGTAAGTATTCTAAGAATTTTGTTTTTCTATCCTATAGTTTTGATTAGTATCATGATTTTCATCTTTTGTTGTTGTTGGTGTTCTGAAGAATAAGACTATCCTCTTCGAAATGCATGTCGTGTTTGGTAAGCGCAGATGACGCTCTGGCCTTTAGTGTTGGGGAGGGGGGGGGGGAACTAATTGTTTGTAATTTATGTTTGTTTTAAGTTTCATTTGATTTCTGTACTTCTTAAATTTCAACTAGTCGTCCATAGTAGTATCTGATATTTTTGTGTCAGAAATGTTAGGGGTACAAAATTTTAAATAAAGAATCTAATTGTTTAAATCATTTTGTAATTTTAGAAATTTTGTTTTTATTTGGCGCGGTTAATAAGTGAAAATAATTAATATATTATTAACTAATTAATAAAATAAGTAAAAAAAATTGAATAATAATAATAATTGAAATAAATATTAATAATTAATAATAATTAAATAATGTAAATAATAAATCAAAAAATAACTTATCAATTAATTGATGAATTTAAATAATTTTGTTAAAATTTGGCCTGAAAATTCTGTGGGAGACAGGGAGGGGGCGGAACCGCCACTGTTTTGTGTTTGATGTGATTATTTATTTTAATTTGTTAGTTTCGGGTTTCTTTATTCATTCATCGTAATCTCTGTCTGTTATAAATTTGATTATTATATGACTTTATTTCTGAATGTTTTAGGTCCAAAATGGCTCTTTAATTTCTGTGGAAAACTTTTATTTGGAAACATTTTTTTTATCAATTAAGTTGAAATCGTTAGAGTTGAATTTAACTACGGATGTTTTGCGTAGTTTTGTAAGTCAGGAAGGGTTTATACTCTACAGCAATAAAGGAGTGTTGTATTTGTGACTTTATTAACTACACATTTAAAGATTCTATTTATAGTTTCGGAGATAGGTCAATACTGGGTGAGGCACAGGCACCTCCTTAGAGAGGTGGACCATTCTTCAAATCGCACAATTTAGAAACACGTGTTTTTTTCGTAAATAGTTCTGAAGATCAGCCGAAACTGAGCGAGGAGCTGGCAACTCTCTTGAAAAGGTATACTGTGTTTCAGTTTCCACAATTTAAGAAACTTTTTTTTATAAAATGACATTTACATGGGCATAGGAGGGACAGGGGGGTGGGGCAAAAACCTACTTCGTGCCTTGGGGCTTAAGAATCCAGCTACGCCTCTGGTTGATAAGTTCGTAGCGTGCACCCGAAAACGTCATTTTTGATTGTTCAGGGATGAAAAATCCAGTCAATGGATGCTTCTCTGAATGTAAAGTCTTCTTGTCTTACAACAACCACTCTGAAACCAAATCGATTAAATATTTTTTTTTTAAATACAAGCCTTCATTGACTCAATCCTATATGTTAAGATTACGGATTAGAATCCCAAAAGTTAACAGACCAAATGGTATGTTAAGGAACACAAATAATTGACAATTTAAGTCGTCTAAGTCGTCTTCAAACACTTTTTCTGTAATCAAATAGTTAAGTGAAAATATTTGATTTCATCTTTCACTGGTGCTTAATCGATGTGACAATTGAACTATTCAGAGAATCCTTGTCAATGCTCGGATTTATTTGATATTTTTTTTGTTTTTACTTCTAACATTGAAATTTGTTTTAGTTTACCTGATGATTATCAAGATCTTCAAAAAAAAATATTTTCCCCATTCTTTGTGAACAATGCAGAATTTAGTTCAAAAAGTTATCTTACAGACAATTTTTGGGGGGTTTTGGAGAGAAAGCTTCAACTCTTGAAAACTCCTAAGTGTCTGATCATAAATGTCTTTTATATTTTTATAGGTGTTGGCACAGATATGGAGGGAGTTCTACTTCTTGGAGCCACTAACATTCCCTGGGTACTAGACTCGGCAATAAGACGAAGGTTTGAGAAAAGAATCTACATTCCGTTGCCAGAGGAAAATGCCCGAACTCGAATTTTTAAGATACATTTGGGAAACACTCCGAACACATTGACTCAGGAGGACTTCAGAGAGCTTGGCAAACGATCAGAGGGGTATTTTTTTGCTATTATCTGTTATTAGCTTGTTTTAGAGCCTCCTCCAATCTATATCATCTTACTAAGACAAATAATCTAAGTCCCACATAAGACGCTTTTTACATACTCGTATATATACTATCCAGTGTGCCATCTCTCTCTGCTCCTTTGGGTCTTCAGCCTTTGCAGATGGCCATGGTTTCACTCAACTTGTTTCACTATTGTATTTTCTTTCTAAATTACGCAAAGATATTTTTAAAAAATGCTATTTATTTCAATGCGTCATATTTCTAATTTTTATTTTTGAATTTGTATATATAGATTTGCATTCTTCTGATTCCAGGCTTTTCTAGCAGACTATCTCAGGTTTATAGCCGCAAGTCAGCGAAGAAACTTAACCAACGAACAAACACTTGAATTTATAAATATATATATATATGTATATATATATATATATATATATATATATATATATATATATATATATATATATATATATATATATATATATATATATATATATATATATATATATATATATATATATATATATATATATATATATATATATATATATATATATATATATATATATATATATATATATATATATATATATATATATATATATATATATATATATATATATATATATATATATATATATATATATATATATATATATATATATATATATATATTTAAATTTTCTGCAGATAATCTTGAAGCCAAGAGTGTAAATCTATGTACATAAATTAATAAAAATTGAAACATTACATCATGAAAAAATGGCATTTGTGTAAATGGCAGTGCAATAAGGGCCATCCCCGAGGGTCGAAGACACGAACAAGCGGAGGGAGCCTAGACAAAGGCTATTATAGATATAAATATGAACGCATAATTTAAAAAAAAAATGAATTTTGTTTATATAAAAACTGGTAATTGGTAGAAAGGTAGCTTAGTCTAAAACAGCTGTTGTCCATCGACGATACATGTGCCACTGGAGTACGACGTAAACTAGTCAAGGGTACGTAGGACAAATTTTTAATGGCAGACCCTTGACTGTTCATTGCCGATTATATTACGTAAACACCAAACAACACCGTTGGGCCTCCTAGAATTAATGGTCCGTCATAATGTAAACTTTTTCTCCTTCAACTCATTCTGGGTAGGTTTTGGGTAAATTTTCTTATTTTTCTTTTTTTTATTATTTATTTTTTTAATAGTGAAAATGATCATAATGAAGAAAATAAATTGGGCAATAGGCCAGAGTAAAGCTGGACAACTTTTTGTAACTAGGACAAGTTCAGGATTACCAGCAGGGAGGATGCGCCACTAAAATTGATTTAGCGCTGTTAAAGATAAATTTTCATATTTTGATATGTGTTTCAATATGGAGAATATATTTTTAAGTAGGTTTTGGCTTTTTTTTAGTCAAGGGTCTGTCAAGTTCTGTGCTAAGCATCGAGCAGTTGCTTTGAGAATAACAGCAGTTGTTTGGAGGATAAATTTCTCCTTGTTGATCATAAGCTAATAAGATATAAAAAGGTTGAAGTGATTGAACGAAAAAAGGCAAGATAAACGAGAACTTTAAAAAAAAAATTAGCTTATGCACGCAAAATAAAATAAGTTGAAACCAAACATTTTAAAATTTTGAAGAACCGAAAGAAAAGGCAGAAACGGCTACCACATCCAAGGAAGGCAGCAGGCGCGCAAATTACCCACTTCCAGCACGGGGAGGTAGTGACGAAAAATGATAAAAAATAAGCTTTAAAATGTCAAATTTCGATATGTGGGCCCGTTCTTTCTGTTGTATATTTATCCATCCTTGTTTATCTCCTATCAAATGCGTAGAAATATTCCTGTTTCATGGAATATGTTTTTTTTCTTATGGAGGGGAAGGGGTCGGAAATCTAAAGAATAAAAATTTTAGGCTAAAATTGTATGACCCTAGTGTACCAAAAAAAGGCTAGGGGGCACGGTCCCTTCAAAAACGAGGCCCGAAAATGGGTACCTTTTCGATTGGCTTAAATTTTCGACTCTCAAGCTCTTGGGTTAAGGGGACCCAATACGTAAGAAAAAACAGAAAAAAATCAGGCTTGACTGAAAATGGAACCCGAAAAATCCCCAAAATAGTTTTTCTTTTTTTTTATGAACATCGTTACTTATATTCTTACTTCTCTTTGACTCCAATTATACTTCCGCTTTATATTTTGGCGTGACACTGCTAGACCTGGAACAAGAATTTAGCTCTATTAGCTTGTGGCAGTCGTTTCCTAGAAATTTGTTATTGATAAATAATAGAATATAGTAATCATGCACGAAGAAACACTTGTTTCAGGTAAAAAAAGAAACGAATTTCATGAAACAGTAATATTTCTGAGCATTTGATAGGAGATAAACAAGGATGGATAAATATACAAAACTGAAATAACGGGTCACACATATCGAAATTTTATGTTTTAAAGCTAATTTTGTTTCTCTGGACAACTATGGCCAAAGCTTTTGCTTGTTATGAAAATGGAAGTTTCTTTTCAGGTATTCTGGCTCTGATATTAGTCAATTAGTTCGTGACGCTTTGATGCAGCCTGTACGACGTGTTCAAACGGCAACGCATTTCAAAAAGGTTAGCGGCCCGTCTAGGAAGGATCCTAATCAGATTGATAATGACATGTTGGCACCTTGTTCACCTGGTGATCCCGGAGCAATTGAAATGTCATGGATGGACGTTCCGGGTGACAAGCTGCTAGAACCACCTGTTACTATGGTACTAATATGTTTTTATTTATATTATACAGGCTGATTTGAGGTTTTTTTATGCCATGGATTTCATTTAATGTCATGGATGGACGTTCCGGGTGACAAGCCGCTAGAACCATCTGTTATTATGGTACTAGCACGTTTGTTTTTATATACAGGCTGATTTGAGGTTTTTTTTATGTCATGGATGTCATTTAATGTCATGGATGGACGTTCCGGGTGACAAGCCGCTAGAACCATCTGTTAATATGGTACTAACACTTTTGTTTTTATATACAGGCTGATTTGAGGTTTTTTTATGTCATGGATATCATTTAATGTCATGGATGGACGTTCCGGGTGACAAGCCGCTAGAAACACCTGTTACTATGGTAATAACACGTTTTTTTTTTATATACAGGCTGATTTGAGGTTTTTTTTATGTCATGGATGTCATTTAATTTCATGGATGGACGTTCCGGGTGACAAGCCGCTAGAACCATCTGTTATTATGGTACTAACACGTTTTTTTTATATACAGGTGGATTTGTTGTTTTTTTTATGTCATGGATGTCATTTTATGTCATGGATGGACGTTCCGGGTGACAAGCCGCTAGAACCATCTGTTATTTTGTTACTAGCACGTTTGTATTTATATACAGACTGAGTTGAGGTTTTTTTTATGTCATGGATTTAATTTAATGTCATGGATGGACGTTCCGGGTGACAAGCCGCTAGAACCATCTGTTATTATGGTACTAACACGTTTTTTTTTATATACAGGTGGATTTGAGGTTTTTTTATGTCATGGATGTCATTTTTTGTCATGGATGGACGTTCCGGGTGACAAGCCGCTAGAACCACCTGTTACTATGGTACTAACACGTTTTTTTTTTATATACATGCTGAGTTGATTTTTTTTTTATGTCATGGATGTAGATTATTTTCATGGATGGACGTTCCGGGTGACAAGCCGCTAGAACCAACTGTTATTATGGTAATAACACGTTTTTTTTTTATATACAGGTGGATTTGAGGTTTTTTTATGTCATGGATGTCATTTATTGTCATGGATGGACGTTCCGGGTGACAAGCCGCTAGAACCATCTGTTACTATGGTACTAACACGTTTTTTTCATATACAGGCTGATTTGAGGTTTTTTTGTATGTTTTTAAATTAAACATGTTCTGTTCCAAATAAATTGGAATAGAACGTAACCCTGCTTAGCTCCTGTTGAGGTTTTGCGTTATGTGAGTTGTTCTCTTCAGTTCAGATTATTATAAGATTAAATCAATGCATTCATATCACTCTCACAATTATTGTACTTTTATTCCCCATAAATATAGAAATTGAGGAGTAATTAGTGTGCGTAAACAATCGAAGTTTTTTTTTTTTTTTTTTTTAGATGAATCAGAAAAAACCTTACAAACTGGAAAAAAAACTAAACTAACAGAGGAGTCCAATTAATTATAACTTTTTCGCTTCTAATTATAATCCTGTTGAAGAAACACAAAATTAGAAAAAAAAATCTAAACGGTTTTACTCTTTCCCTATGTGGGACTCATTTGACCTCATTAAATAAAATCACTTAATCAAATTTACTTTTGCAAAATATTCACCTATTCATTAGAAGATGGTATTGAAATCGTTTGCACACGCTAAAGACAAATAAATATTTTAAAATAACAATAGAAACCTGTTTTAATTGGACAGAGTGTTAACTTCGGTCCCAAAACCTCAGGTAGAGAATACTACAACTGGGTGTACGTGACATCAATCGAGAAATCAGACCGAATAGTCGGCATAAAGGGTTAGCGTAAAATCAACTGCTTTTCTACTTATCTTACTTGGTGCGTTTCCACCTACTAAAATAGTTTCGTAAAGCATGATGCCGGTAAAACGAAAAATAAGAAGTCAAAAAATTGAAATCTAGCAAGACAACACTAGAAGGTTGTTAAATGGCAATGACGAATCGACTTTTATATCAGATCTAACGCTTTCCTGCTCAGTTTAATCAAGAACAGCTTTAAAAGTTGACATCCAAACCAGCGAACAGTGCCATGTTCCGACTGAATAAACGGAAAATACAAATTTTAAAGAATTTCTTTGCGAAAACTGCTTCAGCTTCTTCATCATTCAAAGTTTTCTTGGAATCTTCAGATCTATGATTTCTTAATGATGTTTAAATGGTGTATTTTCATTAACATAAACATCTAAATATTTACCGTATCCATTTTATAGTCTCAGTATACTTCCCAGCAAAGTCCTAGTGGCAACACTGTATTAACCGACCGCTTTATTTGATATCTCAGTCTCCATTATCTGAAACTTCTGAATTTGGCAGAGTGTGTTGATCGACACAAACGCCTAAATATATAGCGTATCCATTTTCTGTTTTCGGTAACATATCAAAGTCCTTGTTCCTGTAACAACACTGTACTAGCCTACCGCTTTGTTCAAAATCTGAGTCTTCCTTATCTGAAACTTCTGAATCCGGCTGTTGGTTCGTGTTTTATTTCTTGGCGAGATATGGTGTCTTAAGTACTTTCAGAGGCTAAGAAAGTCTCAGGCTTCAGTGCTTAGTTTTTAAGATCCTTGAGAAGTGGTCAGAACTATGTTTTTCACAAATATGTGAAATGAAACTGTGCCTAAAAATGAGACAGTTATTGTCTGTGCCAAAAAACCTCTACTTCTATTATATGACATAGTTCCACTTGGAACTTTTGTGACTTGCTCCTTTTATATGCTTGTTTGAAATAATATTGAGAAACCTTGTATTTTATCTGAATTTACTACTTGACTTTCCTTTGTTTTGTTTCAGAGGCATATGGTGAAATTATTAGGAACTTCTAAAGCTGCTATCATGGTTACTTCTCAGCTCAAAATCCCACAGCTCCCGGCCCACCCAATACCCTACCACTCAATCCACACTCACCCTAGAATCCGTACACACTCTACACCTCACAAACAAAAATATTTGCTCTATAACCCACCGCACAAATTACTACCCTCTTCTCAAAGCTCCAATCTATATCTCCCCAAATTAGCGCCAAATGGCTTGCCCACCCTCCTTCTATTATATGACATAGTTTCACCTGAAACTTTTACAACTAGGTACTTTGTTTGATTGTTCTGATTAGTATGGAGAAGCCATGTATTTTATTTATGAAATACATGTGTTATGTATATTATATTATTTATATTATATATATTGTATTATTTGAAAGCCATGTATTTCAAACTTTCTTTTATTTTTCATTGTTTCAGAGGGATATGGTGAAATCACTAGGAACTTCAAAAGCTACTGTCAATGAAGAAGACTTGAAAAAACTACAGAAGTTTACTGAAGATTTTGGACAGGAAGGTTAATCTGTTTAAAGCTAAAGTTGTTTTTTAATGATTTATTGCATATAAGAGTTACTTAATTTCTACTGCCGCGAGTTGAATGGTTTTTATTGATAAAGTGCAAAGGCTAGAAACTATTTATTCTAAAAGCGAATTTATATTAATGCCAACCGAGAACGATCGAGAAATATTGCTAAATCGCTGATTTCACGTCTAAAGGTCGTATCCAACAGTTTTGCATTTATTGGCTATTCATCCATTATATTCATTATAAGCCGAATTTATATCCATTATAAATTCAGAAGTCTAGCCCTGAACCACTGTTTTTACAAATCTTATTTTAAATGCGATTTGACTGATTTTTAATTACAGTTATACCTCCGATTGTACTATTAGTTCAGTTTCACCCAAAATGTTGCTTAGGTTTTGAATATGGATTAATCGCTAAGTAAATGTGGAAGAAAATGGGATAAGTCCTGAGTAGATATTAATTTGTAAATATTAACTTTTAAAGGGAAGATTAAGGTCACTCTCAGAAAATAGCTCATTCGAATGAGTTACGTCTCAACAACAGGCGTTACGAACGAGTTACGTAACTCGTCTCAACGCAAGCACGTAGAAAATCTGTGACACAGTTTAAGTACGCGATGACAAGGGTGTCGAATATCCCTTCGACAGTTGGATTTCACTTCACCCGAAGAAAAGAGTGTCTTCGTGCAGGCGAATATTCGGTTCGCTTCTGTTTCGGCCCAGAGTTTAAAAAATCGCTTTTTAGAGACAGAATCTTGTTTAAAATAAATTTAATCTTTATTTATGGAAATGTCAGGATGAACTTTTAGTATTCTTTTTTAAATAGATATTCAAAAAGAGTAATTTTCGATACACTTAGGCTAGGTACTGACAGGAGTAGAATATGTCATCAGCAGCTCGATTTCCTTTCATCATTTCTTCATGCAGGCAAATATTCGATTTGCTTCTGTTTCGGATCAGAGTTTAAAATTCGTTTTTCCGGCAGGCATAATTTTTTTTTTTAAATAAATTCAATCTTTATTTATGGAGAAGTGAAATGTGCTTCTGGGATTCATTTTAGATAGGTATTCCCAGCCATAATTATATTTTTTTTGGAGCTTTTGTGCGACGTTACTTCCATACTACCGGCAAAATTTTAATGGCCGAAAATGCTGCTTCCTGTAAATGGCTGCTTCCTGTAAATGGCTGTAAATGCTGCTTCCTGTAAATGGCTGTTATGTGTAAATGGCTGTGTAATCCCAAGAATTTTCCCGTTTCATATTCAGGAAATAAATCTCCGGTTTAAGCTAGTACTAATTTTTTTATGTCGGAACCATCTAGAATAAGACTTGGCTTGTATCCAAAGCTGCATTTAGTTGACATCCAATAGATAAGGTTGGCCAATTAGAATTCTCTTGAGAAGCTTCTGATTGGCTAGCATCTTTGTAATTACAATAGAAAATTGTATTATCAGCTGGTTTCATTACCTTAGCGAAAACTAAAGTCAGATTGTTAGTACTGACCAATCTTAGGTACTGAAACAAACTGAGGTTTGATGTTAGCAAAGTGTTTGTGTGAACTAGCCTTAAAAAAAATTAGACAACAGTTGAAAACAATCTGGGTTCAACTACAGTACCCGATTTAATTTCTCATGTGATTTTTATTGAAAATTCTTTCTCATCCACGATTTTAATTTAGGTCAAGATCTAGAAAATCATCCTGTATAAAAAAAAGGCCTACCGACAAAATAAAATTCGAAGTTGAATTTATCTTATAGGTAGTTTCTTAAAGGTAGATTGTGATTTAAACGGAATTTTGTCAAATCTTTTGTCATACAATCGTCACTGATATACAATGTCATACAATCTTTTGTCATACGCGGAAAATCTTGTATCACAGTCATGAATACTTAAGAGAATAAATTTTGAAATAACTTTGTAAAGCAACCTTCGTGAAAAATCTAGGGTTAGGGATGTTACCTTGTTTTAATCTTTATTTAAAGGCTAAAAATGTCTTTATTTGCCTATTTTCTTCATTGGGCACGGAACATAATAATGTTATATTTAGAAATTATTGCAAGACTCTTAAGTTTTAGAGTTTACTTGGTACAGCTTCTGTCATTGTATTTTTATATGTTTAAACTATTGCTCTTTCGACGAAGTTATTTTACTGCTTAAATCTGCATCAGAAAAATATCTGAATATGTTTCAAGCATTTTGACATCAGTTACAATATCTTGGATACTCCATACCCAGCCCGCATCCAGGTTGGTGTTAGGGGGGTTTGACCCCCCCCCCCCCTAAATGTTTGTCTGACTCGTAAACATGTAACAAAAATGGATATAAACAAATTATCTATGTTTTTTTGAGGTTTTAAGTGTCCCCCCCCCCGAAAATAATCCCTTTGTAACACAACCACCCCCCCCCCCCAAAAAAAATGGATAAGGCGGCCCCGCTCCACACATAAGTAAATTGTGCAATAAGAGGGCGGAGTTTTCGGACACTTTTTTTCTTAAACCAACATGCATCTTTTCTTTATGTTTTCATGTATTTCTTTGCTCTAATGTTTTTTTAAATTAAGAGTGATTGATTTACTTTTTTTTACTTTCTCAAGTTTCTCCTTTTCTTTTGTTTCATTTGGCAGGGGAAAAAATCACAGGTAGACTTTTTAGCTTATGGCAGAGGTTGCTAGCTGTATATTTGGTTTCTATCTTTGTATGTTTATCTGTTAAGTATTGCTTCCAATGCTACAAAAAAGTGAGACTCGGGGTATGACTAATCGATTTTTTTGTCAGATACGGAGAGTGTTGTTTCCTTTTATTTGATTTTTGTGAAGTTACCATTCAAATTACAAATTTATTTCAAATTATTTGATTTTTTTTCGCTCTTTTCTTCTTCGCAATTGCTATTAGTCGATTACTCTGTGCATGATGTAATTAGTAGTAGCAGTGGACTCATTAGTGTAGCCAGAAGATTTTTGTGACGGTCTCCTCCTCTAAAGTTGAGTAATTGAAATCAGGTTAAGAATAGATTTCCTGTGGTTCCCTTCCCCATCTAGGGGGAGGGTCTGGATGTTTTTTATATTCTTTTTTTTACATCTCCTATTTTAACACTCAAGTTTTTTTTTTTTTTTTTTTTTTTTTTTTTTTTAAGTAAGTGTAAAACAGAATGTTTAAGGCATAGATATAAGGTTCTGCCCTTAGAATGGCCAAACATAAGCACTTTTTGTACTTTGACTCCCTCCATCTCAAAGAAAATTTTGAATCTCAACTTTAGGGATCCGACCCGTATAGATACGTAATTTAAATTGTGCCTACCATAGATACGGCTTGCGTCAAGTGCGTGAGATACATTTATGGTATCGTGATATTGGAACACCCCTTGTAGATTGTCGCAGGCTTAGAAAAATTCCTGTCGCAAAGTTTTAGCATTGGTAAACCCCGTTTGGCTTTTTTATGTGCATTGAGAGATGAAAATAACAAAGCCAAATCCACGCAATAAGGTAGACGACGAAAAACACCCTATTTGACTCAACAGCTCTTTCCTACACTTTTGACGGATTGACATTGCTCCTCGTCGTGATTTTAGCTCAGCCCTATTTGCTGCTGACGTACATCACCTTCATTGTTAATTTTTCTCAATCAAAAGCAGAAGTCCCACAACAAATCATTGCTTTTATAAGAAATTCTGCCTCAAAATACTACTTCCTTTCTAATTGTAAACATCTAGAACCTGAATGTGGACCCTACCAAAGGCACAGCTACATGGCAACGTAGATGATGTGCAAACACTTTGCCATTATCTGAATTTATTACCGAGCTACTGTTAAAGGCATTTACTTTTTGAATATTCCAGCCTCTTTTTTTCATATGTATGATGTCATAAAATATTACCGGGTTCCTTCTCCGCCTCCACGAGAGTAAAGCGGGTTCAAAAATTTCTTTCTATGAGGCTTGGGAATATATGTGGCAAATAGTCAGGATAAATCACTCTATTTATGCTTCGCAAGATATCTGACAATATTAATTTTCTACTTCGTTCTGCTTCTTCATTCTTATTCATAGGCTTCAAATCCTTTGTCTGTGAGCACAGTGGTTCGAGTCCTGGTGTCACTGGTTGTTTGGAACGGGGTCACTGGTGCGACTCTGTAAGCTCAGCCAAGACAAGACTGAGCTTTAAATAGGTACTTGGAGAAATCTGGGGGAAAAACACAGGAAGCGTTGGATGATTTGCCCCCAACCACGTATTGTACTCCCGGCCGAAGCCAGAGAGTCAGAAGATCCTGCGTTAAGCTTAGTTCTGACAGAGCGCGAATTTTGTATCGCCTAGCGAATTTCGCGTCGCCCCGTGGAAAAAATACGCTTCGTTCATCAAATCTTCGCTTCGCAGCGCTTCAAGCTCAAGTTGAAAAAATGCGCATCGCTATCGTCATTCGCTCCAGAAATTCTGTAAATAGGCCTCACCCACACTTTTTTTTGGCTTTTTTCTCAAGTTCAAAACTGACTAGGCGAGCAAGCAAGCTGCAGCAGCACTGATGAGTCTCTTTTTTCTTTTACTTTTGAACTGCATTTTCTCAATAGTAATGAAATTTGCGGACTGTGAGAACTACATGGCGAATTCCGCAAAGCGGCGCGATGCGAAATATCGCAGAGCGAATTTTTTTCGCGCTCTGTCAGAACTAAGCTTTACGCAGACCATTGGTCAGCATGCGAAAAAGGTTTTTTTATCATTTAAAAAATATGGTTGGAGAATAGCAAAATGGTGTTTTTCCAGTCAGAACTTTACCTGAGGAAAAAGGTGTTTGAAACGTTATGGTTTTAGAAAGGTAAGCAAAAAATATTCCGTTATGTCGAGGGCAGTAGGGTATAAATATGTTGATTGTCCGATTTACCCTTGCGTAACTCTTAAAGTAAATTATTTAATAAAGCCAATAATGCCTCTATGCGGTACATAGTACATGTTTTGAAATGTTTTCCGTTATGTAGTTGATATGGTAAATGCATATTAGATTCTTTACTAGCAAACTGCCTGAAAACTCTTAATGTTACAAATGAAAGATAGGGAGGATTTAAGAACGAATATTACCCCATTGATAGGATGTTTATTCTAAGAGGCATTATTGGGAAACGTACAACTTGACGTAACCAACTTTCTGCTGCAAACTCTGGATGTAAATAAAGTCTCTGACAGCGTAAGCAGAGCTAAACTCTTCGTTGAATTTGCCACGTGCAAAAAAAATTGACAAAGTCCTGCTATACCTGCGCAGGTAAACAACTACCACGCGTCTAAAAAGAATGATGGCAATCAGTCAGTTTTAATTCCATAAACATATTGATATCAATGTTTGACCTGGTAATTTAATAAGTACTATGATCGTAAGGAAAGTGCAGAATGTCAATACCTGGTGATGAAAATGATGTATTCTTTGCTACAAAGGAAACGCTTCGTTATACATATTTACGACTGCATCTACTTCTAAGAAAAATATTGTCTCTATCCACTAATCTTAATGTACCTTATTGTAAACTGCTTGATCAATTCTTTGCAAACATTTGCGTATTAACGTTACTGTTGTTCTTCATGAGCATTTGGACGAGACTAGGGAAGTTGAAAGAATGGTTATTTGAAACACTGAAGCACAAAATAGTTTCCATATGAATATCTAGCACATACATAGACGTTTTTGGGGAGGCAATGGTTGTAGTTATTTGTTTTTTAGGGGGGTGGGGTAGAGTATTTGGTCTAAAATTACAAAACGTAGGTGAATTTTATAAGATTTTTGCCAATACCACAAAAACTTTGATTTTTACAGCACCAGGTTTTTTTGGCCCTCCCCTAAATTTTTACGCTTTAATTGAATACGCCAACACATTACAAAAGGGATTTTTTCTGTATCCACCCCGAAGGCTTGGATAGAAATTCTGTGTTACCTTAGATAAAATATGCTATTTGGACAATTTGCGAGCTTTCTCCCGTAGGTGGAGTGACAACCGTCTAAATTATGAGAAAAGAGAACAAAGAATCTTGTGGAGAATCGAAGCATACACGTTTTATTTTTCCTATTTTCCATGAAAAATCTACGATTAGCAAGGTTATTATGAAGAAAATACGTTTTACCATCAGCTTACACAAAGTCGAAAACGTGTATATAGAGAACCCATGCTTATTCAAAAGTTCTCTTCGTATCAAACCTGTTCCAATCATTTCTGTCTAACCACAATTCTATACGTAATTTGAACTACTCTTTAAAAATCAGGATTTGGTTAATTTGTTGTCTTGATTTATATTGGGAGCCTTATCGCCACAGACTAAACGTGCGTAATACAGACATCAAACTGAAATAATCTTATGGTACCAATAGATTTGGTGCTTCTGCTGGCCTGTCCTCAGTTTTCCGGACTTCAAGTACGCGTTAACCTCAGCACGAAGAGCCTGAAGTCACTCGGATACTCGGCCCTTTTTTAACATTGTAAGATAGGGAAAATAGACATTTGTATTATATGCCTTTTCGGCTGTAGAAATACGAAAGGTGTTATGGGACATATCTGTCAAAAATGAGATATATATCGATTCTACTAAAATCAGACACGTCCGATCGATTGGTTTAACCAGAATGAACGTATCCCTTTTCTTTCTCTAGTTATTCTCAATTTAATCATCCGCTCAAAACGTATTATAACCAAATTTTGACCTTTTGCAGAGCAAAAAGCTTTAACTGCAAGACTTCCACAGCCACCCCACGACTTATATCCCATGACTTCCACGATAGAATATCCCTCGACTTCCATCGTGACATGGCCCAAAAAGCATGATTGGAGCTCGAGATACATGGAGGCATATTTTCCAAAACAGTTTTTGCTTCTCCTGAGCATTCTGAAAATGTCGCTTAACGCCTTTCGTATTTCCACAGTCGTTTTGTCTATACTTATCACCATGTTCCTGGAAAATTAACCCTTTTGATTTTTTAAATTGTATTTCATGAGGTTCATTCTTTTCGAAGTTTTTGGAGTTACTTTTCAGCACACTTTAGGTAACAATCTGGCGAGATATTGACGAGTTTAAAAGTAGCAGCGATCTATCCTGGATTTCCTGTTTGGATTTTTGATTCTTGAAAAGAAAAAAATTACTTCTAAAATACGATTTTTACGCCAAAATCTGAAAACGCCATATTTACAAATTCTCGCCATTCGCGCTCCGAATCTTTGACACCAGTGAAGCTGCAAAAGTATTTTTTTAACCTTAACTGTAGGTGGCTTGCAAAATAAATTACTATTGGCTGAAAACAAAGAAACCATACACATCTCACAAGTGCTCAACATTCAAGCGAGAAGATACGATACAGGAACATACGATAGTCATCTATATATGTAAATATGCAGGAGCGTCATTTCGGGGGGGGGGGTAGTTGCCCCCCAATAATTTGGAGAAAAATTATTATATAGCCCATGCCCTTTGGCTGTCCAGATATGGACCCCTCTTACCCCCCCCCCCCCCCCCAATAAAAATTCTGAAGCTACGCCCCTATAAACATACCCTTAGTATCTGAGCCCTTGATAATTCACAAGTAAGACCTACAAAAAGAGAAACGTACAAAGTAAGAAAAGCTCACATTACTTTCGTCAGAATATAATTATGCGTGGATTTTTAAGATGAAAAATTGGATAAATAGTTTGTATAACGTCTAGCTTTGAGAATTAAGTATATTATGCCTGAAGAATTATCGTTAAATGATGGTATTAAAAGTCCGTATTTTTTGCCTTTTTTTCAGAATTAAAGGGCCGGAATCACTCAACTTTTTACGGTACTGATTCAGCATCCTAGTGGGCAAATGATAGTGGTACAAAAACAGTGCCCTTTGCGCGAGATTTTCATAACTAAACATCATGGACACCAATGGCCAACTGCAGGTTATCGATAGCTACATGATTGATCTCAACTTAGTTCTTATGATCTTCCTTCTGAAGAGAAGGAAACGATTGAAGATTGAAACACCCCAGGAAGAACATTTTTTGAACTTATGTTTTTTATGAGCAAGACGAAATTCGGTGCTGTTTTTGTAAATCGGTACACAAAACTGGAATACATATCAAGCTCGAATCGTGGCCGCTTTCTTTAGAATTCGGTGTGGAAAAAGGCTACGTGTGCCTGGCCCTTAAGTCTGGCTTTTTTTTGCCAGGTGTGACACAGGGGCATAATTTACTATGGGACAGGGGTTACTGCCCCCTAAGACCCCAGTCCCCCCCCCCTCCAGCTAAAACTTATTTTCTTCAAAAATCTTGTCAAAACTAAGATGAGCCGGCATAATTCAAGCATCCACAGAAACGGGTCAGTTTTCTTTAGTATATTTTTGCCTTTATGACAGTAGGCCTATATGTATTTTTATTCAGTTCTCAATGTCGTTTTCACTTTAATTGGGATAATAGGCTCCAAATTTGCTCCCCCTCCCTCCCAGGATGTTCTACGAAATTACACCAATGGTATATAGGACGCCAATGTTGTATCTAACTAATCTGTTTGAATTTCCTTTTAATTGTGAGATTTGATCTTAAGGATTATCGGATAAATTTTACTAAAAGCGTTCCAAATAGTTTGACGCTTATGTCAAAGTTCTGTTTAGATTTTATATTAATTTTTGTATACCAATTGAATTTGTTTTTCTAAATTGTGCCTCCTCTAGACGTCAAGTCAGCCCTCTGAATATGATTGCCTGCATGCTGACCTAGAAACTTCCAAGTTTTATTGCAAATAATAATGAATTAGACAGAAAAAAAACCCTCGGTTGGGAATGAAACGCAAATGGATTGCATAGCTACGCCCTCTAGAACCAAAAACATGTGATTTATATGTTTCACTATTTGAAACACTAATGTAAATGTAGACAGACTTGGGAATTGGTGCTCCAATATGTAAAAAGGGCTGCTAGAACCACAAAAATGTTATGATTTATTCTCTTTTTTTCGTGTACAAAAATCCTTGCAGGCCATTTTTTATTCCCGTTTCGCCATTTGCGGAATTTTTTTTCTGGAAGAAAATATCAAATTAACAAAGCAAAAATATGGTTCCTGCAATATATCTAAATCATCTTGGGTTTGCTAATATAATTTTACTAACATTTGGAGTCTATTAATATAAGCTCTTTGGTCTGAACTTAATATAACCGAGGGTTTTTAATTTTCGTATTAAATAGACGGGGCTATAATATTCGGTGTTAAAGCCGATTATCTGCTTTTCAACGAAAGTGGTTTTCCAAAGACTATCCAGTCTGCTAAGTTAATTAGAGGATTTCGACCCGAACAGAATTTGATCAATTTGCTGATAGTCGATAAAAATGATATATTTTCCCCAAATTAAAATTTTCGAAAGCAAAATGAGATAGTTAAATTCGATCTTGATGGTAACTTGAACAGCCTTTGCTGATCTATGGGTATGTAGGCATTAGAACGCCAATTGCCTTTATTCCAAAACATCCTTTATTCCAAATCTATGTAATATCATGTTATTACGGTACCAAGGCGGAAGAGAAAACGACAATTTTCAGATTCAGAAATAATGAATACGAACAGAGGAAATTTTTTTTCAAATGTTAATGAAACCCAGAGAAAATAGAATAATCAGAAAAAAAAACAGAAAATATTCTGTACAAAGATTTGCAGGTGTATTTCCCTCTATTGCCAACAATCTTTGAGAAACCAATCCTAATCTTTTGCCTGGAGTCAGAAACTAGCCGTGAACGGAATGAACATAAATTAATAGTAATCTTAATACTCAGTCACCGAAAAGATAAGATATAATCAACAGAAAATTTTTTACAGATGGGGGGGGGGAGAGGAGTAAGAGTGAGGGAAACCGAAGAGACTCGCATTTATCAACATTCAGATACAGGCCAATGCATGCAAATGCTTCTTTTATGTAACTTACTAATTTTGAAGGGCTATTCTTATATCTACTTATAACTAAAAGGTCATTCGCACAGGCTAGGTTTGACATGTTATTTAATGCTGTAAAAATAAGTTGGAAGTAAATTCAGAAGTATTCGAGAAATTGCTAATTTAAACGAAATACGAGACGAAATCCGCCTTATTGAACTCCTTTTCCAAAAAGGGATATGTTGATCATAAACAGAACCATTAACTTTAACATTAAGAAGTGAAGATAAGTTCAATATTTTAGAAGGGAAATGATTCTAATGGTATTAATACCATTAGAGAATAAAGTGTGTAATTAATAAAAATGACTAACAGAGTCAAAAGCCTTAAAAATATCAAGCACTTAAAGGTGAAATATGCAGTTTTCTTTGAAATTTTCTACTTTTAACAAAGTCAGTAGATGCAACACTCTAAGTGGTAATTGCAATTTTTAATCCCTATCTTCCCATGTTAAATCGCCGATCATCTAATGCTTGTGCTTTGATGCTTTCGCGTCATCTATAAAAAATATTCATAGAAAATGCTGGTATATATCAAAGATGCTGCTAGAGTGATTTAAGTCAAACAGCTTGAAAAATGTCAGCTCTAATGTTGGACATTAAAGCTTAATTAACACATTACAGGCTATTCTGAATGCTCATTTTTTTGCCGGTGTTTTAAAAGAAGAAAATAACGCTAAATCAAATATTTCAGAGAAGCTTTGAAAAGAATAAATGTACTATTTGTTTTTCGTAGGATTTTTTTGCTTTGTCGAAAATCTAACATATAAGAATAAAATGCCATTTTTGAAAACATATCTACAGAAATTTTTAAAAAGAACCTAAAAGAAAACAAGCACAACAAAAACTCACTGCAAAACTACCATATTTTTGAGGGGTTACTGACTCTTTAAAATTCTTTCAAAAATTTGTGTTCATAATAACATTTTAATATTAACACTAATGAAAATAATAATTACCACTTCTTAATCAGCTACAAATGTCCATTTTTTCTCAGAAGCCACTTTTTAGAATCTTAAAAATTTTGGTTACTATGAGATCTTTTGAGCCCTTTTAGGGCTCAAAATGTAATTTCCCCCAGAAACAATTATGAAAAAACATAAATAAAGGCATCAAGTTATATATTCATCTTATCCTAGCTAAATTATTTTAAAAACTGTAAGTTTAACAAAACAAGCACAGAAAATGGAATATTTCTGGAATACTGATATTTTTATGGATTTTTCTATGAGTTTTCTTATAACTACTCCTATTTTATATTTTTAAATTAACCCCCCCCCCCCCCTAAAAAAGAGGAAAGAAATCATATTTCTGTGTGTGGCCACATCCATACGTTTTTATAAGAAAACACAGCTTTTGAGAACTGCAGTAAAATTTCTAGGTAGAAGCACGGAATAATTTAGGATCATCAATGCATACCGAGTAGATAATGGTAATTATATGTAGGTGAAAATATGGTGTGAAATGAATGAAGTTGGAATTAAATTATATATTATTATTATCTATTCTATAAAAGAAAAAATATTCGTCCTAAGAAAAAATAGTCTTGGATAATTTCTGCTTCCCAATTTGTCTCATATTTTTAACACAATTTCTTATGTTTTTCGTGATTGAGATTTTTTAAAAGTTTTCTTGTTATCTTTTTCCACCCACATACTTATCCTTTCTCAGAAGCTAATTTTCATAGCTCTTTTCATGTTCGATGATGAGTTTGAAGTCCACAAAGATTTCTTAATGTGTCTTGTTTGTGTTTCACATAAACCCCTTTTCTTAGGCTTACATCCTTAAGATATTAAAACTTGACTAGTGAATACAACCAAACTGTACCAGAAATATTAGATTGTCCAAATATATCACATTGTGCCAGGGCCAGTAATTAGTACTAAAAACGGGAGAACTGTATCGTGCTGGTAATACCATTTGTCAGTGCCTCGGAAATCTAAAGCTACCCTAAGGGTAGCCCTGCATGTCAGAACGTGAAATCACTTGAAGGGTGCTGACCTTCAGGTAAAGAGAACCAGGAAACTGAAATTGCTTTCTGCTGTTTTGGCCCTAGGTGGCTTTGTGCTACAATGGCTTATAACAGTAGTTGCAAGCAGAAAAAAAAACCGCATTGTCAATAAAAAAAAACAAACACTAAAATTAAGCTAAATTGTTAAGGCAACAATGATTTTGCCAAGTCTAAAACAAGTTAATTTTAAAACAAAAATACTCAAATGTAGTATTAAAATAATTTGAGGATTTTGGGCTATTTTCGTCACCAGACACACCTTACTTCCTAAATGCTAAAAACTTCTATGTTTGGCATAAGGACATCCTCCGATTTTTTCTTAGAAATAATTTGTCGAGCTTTTTATAATTAACGAATCGTTTAAGAAATACAAGGTATTAGATCCCCTATCTGAAGCTTAAAAGAGTCTGTGGTGGTACCAGTGGTGGCTTTAGGCATGGTCAGGGACAGCTGCACCCACCCCCAATTTTTCTTTCATATTGCATGAAATTACTTTTATTTTATATAAAAGATATATCAGTGGTATATCTTGCGCCCCACTCCAAGATTATGAGGCCTAAACCCGCTACTGGTGCGCATTCTGTGGTGTGCACGTCCTCTTCCTTAAAATTTTTATTTTTAGACATTCTTTGAAACTAAAAGGCTAAAATTTACCTTTCCATAAAGTTATACTAGAGAGAAAAACAAAGACTACTGTCCTTAACTTTCGTGCCATAGATTGTGCTTAGATTCCAATAGCTTATTTTTGTGACGTATTCTATCAAGCCAATCATGTAATTCTTCATTTCTGAAGATAAATATTTCCCCGCCTTTTGAAACCACGTTAACCAATGCTGAGTGACAAACATAGATAGGCAATGAAATGTAATTCCCAGAGAGACAAATAACTCCGCCTTCTAAAAACCCAACTGATACAACAAACGAACAGAACTCTAGCAAATAAAAGAAGCCACCAAAGAATGAATTGTATTTGTGTTACGACATTCTTTTTACCTGTTTGTCCGTGGTCTTACGCTATTGAGATAACAGAACTAAGATTTGTTAGATGGCATTTGTAATTTATTTTATTCCACTTTCCTACTTGAAAAAAAAGAAAAAAAATTCATGACCGCAGCATTCGCTGCAATCTAGTAGAAAATAAAGTTCAGTCCATAGTAACCAAAAATTTAAAAATATTTTTAGAAAAAAAAGTAAAAAAACTGCCATTTGAAGCTAATTCACGAATGATAATATTATTTAAATTAATCTTATTGGTAAAACTCTATAGCGGAAAAAAAAATATAAGAAATTTCAAAAGATAGCCTGAGAACTCTCAAAAACGGTGTCGGATCGCGATGAAAACTGCACAATGGAATCACCATTGTTGAAAATTGTACATAGAACGGAATTTTTGTTAAGTCAAGTAAAAAACAAACAAAAACCGCATTTTAATTTCAATGTAAAATGTGTCCCAAAATATGAACAAAACTGGTAAACTGTTAATTATTACGATTTTCCCCAAAACAATTTGGGTTTTATATCCATGAAAACTGAAAGCTGGACAACCGCAACGATAAAATACTTGATATTAACCTTTAATATAACGGTTGACCGTTGTTGAAAAATCATTGAAGAAATAGTACCATGTGCTTAAAAGAAGTAATCTTAACTAATCCTAGCAAGCCTTAACTAACAACCGCTAAAGAAGACTCAGATAAAGATAAAGGCATCCTCTTTATTTTTATTCCAGGTTTCTTCTACCCTGCTGAAATTTCTTTTACGAAAACTGATTATAGCTACTTTTGAATAAAAGTTTTGTTGATTACAGTTAGGATAGACTAAATAAAGGGATTGAAGATTTAATTAACACGACAAACAACAACGTTGGAAAGTTGGCAAAGAGAAAGTAAGACAAACAGTAAGAATTTCGCATTTGAATTCTGTCAAATCCCCCCAGTGTAAAATTTCCCTTGGAAAGCCTACATACGAGAATTACCCTCCCCATTGAAGCAAACCCACACCCCAAGAAAACCCTGATTTATTCGGTACTAGAGAATGCATAAGATGTCTTTATCTTCTGAATTTTCATCTTATGGATATTTGTCATATTAATTTGTTACTCACATGCCACATAATTCTTGGTCTTCTAGGCTGAAGCCATCCTAGTTTTTACTTTATTTTTTTATTGTAAGACACTATTGAAAAAAGAAAGATTTTCCTTGTTTTCAGAAAAGCGACTATGGTATCTGAAAAGACAAAACATGGGCACCAAATGACATTACTCCTTTGGTTTTATAATTTCCTTTAGGAGAGCCGTAACATGTGAAATGTTGTATACAAATTCAGACCAGCTTAAACTAATAATAGTTAACACGAATTAAATAAGATAAAGGAACTTTCTTCAGTTTTACTTGATGTTTCTTGTGCCTGCTTAAATTCCTATTACGAAGCGCGATTAAATTATGGTTAAATTTGACATGACCCACAACAAGGCACTGAAAAAGAAAGCATAAGGGGATAAGATGCCATACGCTATTTTAAGTATGCGAAACACGTCTCTAGATTATAATGTGCACTATGGTTTACTATGTGCTAGAAGCAGAGTTTGAATTTTACAGATTAACCTTTATTAGAGAGACTTTGAGCATACTAATAAGAAACAAGGATTAAATAAAATTCCCATTTTTTAAGCAGAAGCGATAGTAGTTAATGATGCCCAACTCTGAAATATATGGACAGGGTTGTCAACGGGAATTTATATATAAATTAGGCATGTTTTCATACAGAAATGACTTTTTAGGTGATTTAAGGGATTATCACCATCTACCACTAGAGATAGCGTTTTTACAGAACTGTAGGCAACAGCCCCCCCCCCAGGCCAAAAAAAAATAATAAACCCCCCTAAAGAAACCAGGGAGACAAATCTTCTAATTCCAATCCTGCCCTATATTCCATATACGGGTAAAACAGCTTTCAGCAAATACTTTGTGCTGGGGTTTTTCATTTTTTCAACACGTTGGCAACACTGGGCATCAGTCGGAAGTTGTTCGAACCGGAGGAGAAGTAGTGATTTTGTGCTACTGCTCATTCTTGCTTCATAGTGAGATATTTATTCCTATGTTAATCATGCTCTCTTTATATTCTTCAGTAAAAAATTTTTGTCAGTGCCACATGACTCATCAAGCTATTTTTCATAATACCGATTGAACTACCATACTACTATAATGGAAAATGAGAAATATTCCCAATTAAATTTGGCTAAAAACAAAGCTCTAGACATCACTAGCCTCTCCCCTCAAGAAATTAAATGTTTTAATATAAAATATGACATTGCCAGAACAGAGCATAGGAATAACAAACTGATTAGAATAGTCCTAATTACAACTACGAGTGTTGAGAGACCCTCTTACTCCTGTTCCCATCTCTAGTAGTTATCAGTAGAAGCATTGAATTTTGGTAAATTTTTCCTTTGAGATAAAGAGCAATTCTCGACGACTACTATCCTATCTAGACTATGAAATTTTCGCTTGATAGAGATCCTTAAGGGGAGGACTCCCCATATGCCCTATGCACAATTATGGTTTTAAATTAAATTCACCGCTTTTTCATGGACATTCTGAATATGAAGCTTCGATTTCTCATCGACGAGTATACCAAAAAAAAGGGGCAGAATTTAAGGTTACACCACAAGACGAATGAAATCTAAGATTAGTTTTTTTTTTAGAATGGTAAAAAACATTGAAAATCCGTTTTGAACGCAAAACTTTTGAATATCTCTTTGATGGCAATCCTTAAGGGGAGGACTAACCATATACCCTGTGCACAATTATGGTTTTAAAGTAAATTTAGTCCTTTTTAATGGACATTCGGACCGTAAAGGTTCGATTTCTCATCGACGGTTATGCCAGAAAAAATCCAGAATTTAAGGCCACACCACGAGAACGAATGAAATTGAAGATTAGTTTTTATCTTGGATGGTAAAAAACATTGGAGATTTATTTTGAACGCAAAACTTTTAAATTTTCATTTGAAGGAGATACTTAAGGGGAACACTCCCCATTAACCCTATGCACAATTATGGTTCTAAAGTAAATTCAGTCCTTTTTTCATGGAAATTTAAAGTGTAAAATTTCTATACCTCATTGACGTTTACGCCAACAAAGGCTAAAACACAAGAAGAATGAAACAGAAAATCCTTTCTATATGTATTTATTAGTTAACAACAAAAACAAGAATAGTCCAACAAAAAATGAGGGGCAAGGCACAACTATAAACTGGTATTATCACACTCTGAAGAGATTTTTTAACAAGTCATAAAATGTTAATTTCTTATTGTAGTAAATAGATATTCTAACTAATCCCGACAAAAACATTTAAAATAGGTGAAATATTTCCAACGAAGTAAAAAGCCGACAAGCAAATATAAAACTTTAAAATACAATATAAATTCTTCAGATCTATAAAATTTCACTGATAAAAATTAAAATAGATTGTAATTAGCAGTAATTTATCAAATGTATAGCCAGAGGATCTTGGGAATCTGATTTCTTTCCCAAATTGTAGAGATATGGATAAACATATAGTTTTTGATTCAATAATGGTAAAATAAAGAAATTTCCTTTATGCTGGCACTCCCTTCAGGAAATGAGATGAAATCTGTTTTGAAGTGGATTTCTTGCTGCACCCTTTATTTTGTTTTAGAAATCTTTAGCAACAACGTAAATCGTCTTTGTTTTTTTTTTTTTAATTTAGGATTTCTTCTATTTCTTCTTATTAAACTTGTAACAAACCTCTCGCAATGCATACCAATGAAAAAGACAATATATGAAAATTTCTGCCCTCAGTTTTTACACAAAAGTCCGTTTATTTTTAAATTTACATGTGAAAGAATACATCTACAAAAGATATGACCCTTGTTAACACACAACAGCAAAAGCCACCACCCACCCTCGTTATAGGTTCGCCCCTTAGACAGAGGAGGGGGGAACTACCAGAGAAGTTTTCCTGAAAAGATCTTGTATGCAACACTTTTCTGGGAGATCCTTCAATTCAGTCTAGGAAGGGACCTCTCAATTTTGTACCACAATACTCATTCAAAAACTAAAAATTTCTCAGCAATAATCGTCATCTGAACAACCTTCAAAACTTTTGGTAAAAAAGTAAATTTCATTATTGGCGCAACTAGAGGAAAAAAAGGGTCTTCCCGTGTCTGCTTGAGAGTTAGAGAGAACTAAGGTCACACCACCTAAGTTTATAGGTTTCAGATTGCTAAAGGTAACGCATGTTTAATGCTTTTCATATTTCTAAGCAATACGAGAGAAAAATTGATTATTTAACGGGCTACAACACGCGGAAAAAAGTGACCTTGTTTAAAACAATGCATTGGACTGAGAGGAGTATGTTTAACAAATGCACTAAGACCTAAATCCCCCCCCCAAAAAAAAATTGTATGTATTGACAACATAAGCGGTATAGTCATATTTTTGGTCAGTTTTATATTTGTTGGGCCCATGCATCTGTTTTATTTCTAAAATTGTATAGACAGCCCTGTATCTTTTAACATATAACGGCATTGAAAAAAGATTCAACCATTTATAGAAAACACAGCCTCCAATAGGACGGCCAATTAGCTACTACAAGGATTTTCACAGGGTCCAAAAGATTAATTTGAATCTTAAATAAAAAATAACATTTTAAACCGAATATCCACCAGCTTACTATATGACTATTTGCTGGATTTCCAATAGGAAAAAACTCACAAGAACGAGTTTTCCACATAGTGTGGATTAAAATTTAATCCACCTTTTAAATAAATTTATTTTCGTATGTGATAAACTAAGGCAACGTAAATACTGATTTTGACACGAAAGACAGCAAACCGAGGACCTCATGGTATAAAAATCAAACAAAATTAGTAAAAAACGAAACAATTTCTGATACTGAGGTTCAACAGATTTGTTTTCAAAGAATCCGCCCCCCCCCCCACGCCCAGAAAAAAGGCTATATCTCCTCGTACAGAAGAAGTTACAGATATGATTTTAGTTCTTCAATACTGAATTCCCATCTATCTAAATTGAATGAATTTATGTATTGGACTAACGACGCTACAAGATACAAATTAAGCACAACTATAGCGGAGGTATTGCTAGGGTTTTCAGCGCCCGAGATTTCGCCCTTCCCAACATCACTACCACAATACAAGCAGATCATAGTATTGCCGAAATAAACTCCATTGGCGCCTCCTCAAAGGCTGTGCCTGGGGACAGTCGTTCCCCTTACCTTCTAGCCACAACATTAAACTACAGGACCAAAAGTATATCTCGTACATGATTCGATGAGTTTACTTATGTTCAACTTTCAAGCGTAATATCCATGGTTGATCAATTGGAGTGAAGACTTATTTGAAAAGTTTTGCAAATTACAGAAGATTCCAATTTGAAACAGTGGCCCTTTTCTCTTAATAACGAATCTGGCGAAAGACACAGTAAGACGGGACAATATTTGGGACCGAATTGGTGTTGAGATTAGTAACGTAATTTCGTCAAAATCCTGGGGAGTCGGGAAAAGTTGGAGCCATTTTTCCCAAATCTTGCGAAAACGGCAGTGAAATCTGAAAAATGATCCACATAGTACCATAAAGGTAGATATACTAAAGACAACTGACGAGTTTCTGTGGATGCTTAAATTATGCAGGCTTATCTTAGTTTTGACAAGATTTTTGGAGAAACTAAATTTCAGCTGGTGGGGCAAACTGGGCTCTGGGGGAGGAGAGGGGGGACTGAGGTCTGACAGGAACAGTTGCGCACCCCGGCCCCATAAAAAATTGCGCCCTGGTTGACATGGGCTTCTAAGGCCAATTTGTTCCCATTTAAATTTCCCCCTTCTATAGCACAAGGGCGATGTTAGAAATCAAGAAAAAACACATACCACTGACAAATCTTATTTTTTTATCAACAGGTGTAACTATTGTTTAGCTTGCGTATAACTCTCACGAAGAAAAATGAAAGTAAAGGGAATATTGAAAACGAGCCTTCTTCCCAATTTCAAAACCGAAAAAGTAATTCATCGGTTTCAATAATTGAAGAGCTCAGTACCAAACCGAGTCAAATTAGACTTTTGTTACTTTTAAAGTTAAGCTACCATAACATAGCTGAAATCTAATAATTTTGACTATGCTATTAAGTTTAGACAAAATTCATGCACTGGCTAATTACCAAAGAAAGTTTTAAAACTACTGTGAACACATATGATATTCTGTCAGGCGCAGGGAAGGTTCATAGAATACGTAGGGAGGGGGAGGGGAGGGGTGATTTCAAGTTCTTAATACCATTTCCACCTGAAAACATTTTTTCAACTCAAATATTTGCCAGAAAAAGCCAAACCCACTTCACAGATTATCAGACGTCATATATCCATATATTTCACTCTTATGCTACAAATTATATTTTTAATTCCAACTAAAATTGGTTTGATATTTTTAGGGAAGATCTTGAATCCCCTCGGACTTGCTTTTTTACATGAAATCTATAGAATCACTCTGGATTTGATCAAATGAGTACCGAGTAAGTGCTAAAGGCTCTTACAAATAGCATTTAGTATAAGGAAGACAGAATTTAATTCACAGGTATTATATTTATTAGATTACTGCACAATCAAAATTTCAGTGATTTATTGTGAGCCCCAATGCCAAAATCCTTTGACACACCGTCATAACTAATTTGAAATCTAAATAATAGTTTTTGTTAGTTAAAAAAAATCAAGCTTTGTCTAGAAACTGGATACGCGATATGTGTCAATCTATGTATTTTGTGGTTGCTCCTCAGCTCCACTTTTAATTACTACCTAATATCTGTTTAAAAAAACCGCAAAAAACATCAAAATTAAAATCTAAGAATTAGAAAAGAAAAATACTGTCATATAGCATACGTTTAACATATTCATACGACATTATATTTTTGTGTTATATCTAGATTAAGACTAAGATCTATCCATTTACCAAACCGGAATCACAGTGTTACTTAGACTTTCATAAAGAATAATCTATACATGCTTAAAAATTTGTTTCCGTTTTTCAATGACATTCTACGAATTTTTGAAGCATTTTTTTTTAAATCGTTGTCTTACATTGAAACTTCAAAATCCTGGGATAGCAGAAGCAAATTTCACAGGGCTTAAGGATTAGACTATTAGCACTCCCTGACCCAGTAGAAAAGGAGGGAACTGTCAACTATTTCACGTTCAATATATTGGCTCATATTCATGTATTTTGTCTTTACTCCTCATTTCCACTTTTAATTTCTGCTTAATTTCATTTAAGAAAAAACGTGAAAAGTCTCAAAAGTAAAATCTAAGCATTACAAAAGAATAGTCCTATCATATAATTTACATTCAATATATTCATACAACACGCGTCGATATATTTTCGTGCTCTATCTTTACTTTTCGGTAGAACTTTTAATTTTTATCTAATTTCTTTCACAAAAAAAAACTAAAAAAAAAAAAAAACTAAAAAGAAAACACCAGCTATGTTAAAAGAAGTACTTATCAAAATATCAAAAATAACTAATGTTTTTCTAAAGTAAAATTGATTGTAAAATTAATCGAAAAAAACAAAAACAAAATTATTAGTAACAGAAAAAATACAAAATGGAAAGTACTTGAAAACTTGTAGGTTCAAACAAATATAAAAGTAGGTGAAAATATTTTACATACGAAATTCCATTGCAGTACTAGAAAGCAAGAACTCATGCATAGGATACATATTTTTAAAGTTATGTAGTCCACAGAATACGAAAGATATCCAGGGTTCTTAAAACTATATTTATGCTACACAAAATCTTCTATGGCGACATCTTCAGAAAGCAGAATATTTTGCTGACGATAACTTTATGATCGTTCACGGTCCCTTATCTATGAGGCAATTTTGTCTCTCGAAAACCCTCTGTTGCATTGAATAATTATTCAAAGAGCTGGTAGTTATTTACTATTCATATTATTAGCGGGGTATCACAAATCTGCTATTTTACAAAAAACTCGACAACAGCAACTTATATTTCGTTCTTGGCACAAAATTGGCCTGGAGTTAGAATATATGACTGAAAAGGGGGGAGGGGGAGGTTAACATGTATCTACAATTCTGTCTTTGTAAGACCCGTCCAGGGGTAGGGGTTGGGAATCTTGACACACCCCTCAGTGAACTTAAGCTTATGAAACGCTTTCCTTTAAGAAAGGGATTTTAGATGTAAAACTTGTCTAAGCGGGAAGACATCCCCATTCCCTTTGTCCAAAGTTACTACACAAAGACAATCAGACATAAGTCCGAGCTTTAGGGATATCAGATAATATTTCTTAGGGGAGGATATTGGTTGGTTGCAACAGAGTCCAAGCCTTTAATGGGCTGGAAGATATGACTGGATATAGGGGGGGGGATAGGTCAAAGATCCAAATCTCCCTTGTCCAAAGACAATATATATATGTAAGTAAACAAGCCCGACCACTAGAAAAAATATCAGATGTCTTCATTCTCTTATTTCAGGGGGGGTTCTGATGTTTGGTAGCACAGGTAAAGTCTTTAGGAGAGGGGGGGGGGAGGGATAAATAAAAACCACCAATGATCTTTAAGAAAAATGAGCAAGCCCATACAGGGGAACACCTGCTGCTTCACAGGTCTCAACTTCAGAAATCTGACGTATTTCTTATGAAATAGGTTATTCTTTTCAGCAACACAAGCCATAAGATTATTTCTTTGGATAGAATGTCTAATGTATTATTATAGATCACGTTTTTATAAGATTTTAAATGTGGCAAACAAGGAAAAATTCCTTTCAACTTCTAGACCGAGGTAAGTAAAACTGTTTGATATGCTTTATTCTAGTCTCCAAAGTAGTTGAAAGCGAATATAAAAACCGAGGACAACCAACACATTTTCTCCCATTTAGGAAAAATACTTCATATGTATTTTTGCCACCAGTGCCATCTGGCACTGGAGACCAAAAACTGGCATTCTTGTTTTCCATGTTTAGGTCCCATTTCTGTTATACACGAGAATAACTTTAATCACAGGCATATAAAATAAATATTTTGCCTACAACAATCATATAATGCTTTTACTCTTAACAACACTGGTCACTCCAACTTGGTTGTATCATTTCTAGTTCTTTTGAAAAGCCAAGTAAGTAGATGGAGGGATGTGTATGAGTATTTCCACACCAGGTCCTTATTTCATCTCTAACTTTTAAAGACTTGTCGCCTGTGTATTCAACGATTATGGCTTTGAAATTGCAGAAGTGGATAGATCAATATCAAATGATGGAAATTTTGTAGCAAAAATACCTATACAGCATGGGGATGATAATTTATCGTATTTTTTTATTATGCGAAGTTCTGATTGCATTTTCAAAATCAGCACAAAAATTTATTTTAGATCCGCATACTTTAATTATACAGTCAAAGAAAAATTTTAATTGGTGATTTTGACACCATGTAAGCATCTGCAGTAAACTAAATCAAGCTGAATTCTATCATCGAAACAAATTAGACAGAAAAAGCTTGTTGCAGAAAAGCACTTACAAAACGCATGATTTTTCTCTAAATATGCATTTTTGTTACCCTTTTACGAGTCAGATTATTTTTTTTTTTGGGGGGGGGGAGGGGTAAAACCTGGTAACCCCCTCCCCATCTCTGGATACGGCCTTTCGTTCTAGGGAAAAACAGCTTTCGGTAACAGTGTTTATACTGCTTAGGAAAATCTGAGGTCAAAGATTATTTGCAATAAGATGTGAAAGATTGTATCTCCCAATGTTAACAAAAATGATTAAGGACACTAGGGCTCGTAGTAGATGTATATATATGATTTTTTACCAGTATTGTCATTGCCTTATCAAAGCATGTGAATTACACGCGAACTATTAAATATTTATGAATATCTATGAGAATATGCAGGAATACTTTTGAAAATCATGATTATTCAGGCTCGGGAGCCTGTACCATGTGCCCCTTTCCCTATATATGCATTACTTTAATTACCAGTATTACCAGAAACGGGATTATTGACGGAACCCATGTTTCTGAAGGGTCAATCGAAGAGTATTTATTCTCTTTGTCACCCTTTTTTTTTGAGGATTTCACAAGACTAGAGCTAACTATAGAATTTTTTCAAAGATCCCAATGGTTTAACCTTTACGTATTGAAATTTGTGGGCCAAAGTTGTGACAAAGTAGTAGTAACGAGTGAGACTTTAAATGTTTTGACAATAAAAAAAGAAAATTTTATGATGGCTGAATAATTTCAACACTGCTCAATTTCTGAAAATTTTACAATGTCCTCTGCATGTTTTACATTAGCCATCATTCGGACACTGATCTTCTTCAACTCAGTCTCCTTTTAGTCATAAAATGCTATAAAAAACAACCCTCTTGTTTTCGGAAAAATTGATATAGTTTCCGTAAAACTTGGTCAGACTATTTCGGGCTACTTCTAAGATAAAATGCTCTCTTTTTAAGTCAATTATCAAATCATTGCTGAAATTATAGACAGGAATCTTCCCATCCTTGTATTATACACTAGAATATTTACGATTAAGCTTGCAAGAAGTGAGTCGCAATTTAAAAGTTCAAGTTACTATAGAATGAATCACTCAATGAATCATTCTTCAAGAACGAATCACTCATTGAATCATTCTCAAAGAATAACTCACTTTATACTTTTTACGGTAAAAAATACTATGATAAGGAGCGCTAACATAAATAGCATTAATAATCCTGCCGACAATTATGACAGCACTCTGGAAAAAAATCCGCATCTTGAAAAGCGATATCTAGGACCCTGGACCCCCCCCCCCACCCCCACAAAAAATACAAGATATAACCACTAATTCCTAGTAATGTGTCCTCCAAAAGGTCGTATCTAGTTTAAGAATTTGTCTTGGAATATACTGTCATCTAAAAAACAAAAAATAGTACGGGAAGCTGGATAGAGCCTAAGGCGAAAAAAAAACACAAAACAAAACAAAAACAGCACAGCATCACATGGAGCAGCGTCTGGTGGCTCTATTTAAAAGGCAGAAAGAATCAAATAACATTGGACAATTCCATTTTTGTAGAATTAAAGTTAAAATTCCTCTGTAAATAATAATATCAGGATTCTTTTGTTTTCAAGAATTGTTTTAACTAATCTGCACATAATTTAACTAGTCAGCAAAAAGGTTTTCTAAGTTGGTTTGCGAAAACTCAGGCAGCTTAAGTAGACTTCCTGACTTTAAACTTATATTGCTGATATATTTAGGGGTTTACTCTTCCCTGCATTTTGAAGTGTCTGGAAAGACAAGTCTGCAGTAATTCAGGCTACCAGACGATTCAAAAGTACCAACAAAAAACGTTTTGGAAAAAAGGCTCATTAGGGCAAAATTAAATAATTATTAACTAGGAAGAAATGGCACAATTTTCACAATCTTCGAAAAATTGATAAGTTATGAAAAGAAACTTCCAGGAATGAATATAGAGCCAAAATTATGCCTCGGAAAGGGGTTTTCAAGCTTAAAAGAATAACAACGTTGACACACACACACACAAAAAAAAAAAAAAGACAAAAACTAGATGGTGATGGTTTTTTTTTGTTCACACTAGCACCAGAGACATCCCTTACCAGTTATTCCTAATCTTTGATGTAAATAAGCAAAATCTTCAATTTCAAATTAAAAACAAACAATATTTAGTCCTTTTTAGACTGGAACAAATAATGCAAAGCCCAGCCTGTAGTCATGTCTCCGAACCAGTCTTGATTCTGATTGGCATAGAGCATAGATGCTTAACATAGCATGGTTAAGCGTAGAATACACAACAAATGATTGTTTGCCAGACGACATGCACTCATCACAACAGCAAAAATTCTCCACGATTCTTTCTGTAAATGTCGTGGTTAAGACTCGTGGTAAATTTCACATACGTTCCTATTCTAATCGTACTGTTCAGTAGAATTATCCTGAGGACCAGGCAGTCATAATCGTCCGACACCCTAATTGTTCCTTAACTAAGCAAGGCATATTTGTTTAATCTTTGTTTAAAGAAATCAACAAACAGCTTTGCAGGCTGATAATCCTTCCCAAAGACTGTTCAAAATCAATTTGCTACACTAAAAAAGAAATTATTTCTTAAATATTTCTTCCTAGATGTTTCCTTACGCAGATTTCATGATACGCGGTTACAACTTATTTAATCTTCTTTATCTTCCTTCCAACTAACTTCTTTGTCACCTAGTCAGAGGAAACAATCAATGATAAATGTGGTTGTAGTCAATAATATTAAAACACTACAAATTGGATTTTACAACCTTTGACTTGGTATAACTCTTTATGATTTGTTCATAATGAGTCAGTCAATTTCTTGCTTTTCAACAAGAAAACGTTCATATCATTTTTACCCTTGACAAAAATTGTCCCCCTCTCTTCCGTTTCATACCTCTCAATGAGTGAATCAATAACAGCCACCGGGAATTGAATCCTCCCGTTGACCCCCGTCGAATCCATTCGACTTGCAATATTCACAGCATCCCCCCATATATCGTACAACAACTTCGAAGTGCCTAAAACCCCTGAAGTGACATCACCGGAATTAAATCCTATCCTAATAACAAGATTGAATTCTAAAAGATCTCGATTGAAATCTTCAACAACTTTTTGCATTGCTAATGCAAATTCAATAAGCTCAAACAGATGTTGATTTGGATGTGAATTTCGCTCCCTAAGTTGGGAGTCTAAACCAGACGCTGCCATGTAAGTGCTGCCGATTGTTTTGATTTTATCTACATTTTGAAATTCGGGCTTATTGAGTAATTCATCAAAATCTCCAATGAGTTCATTCAAGAATCTTAGATATTCTTTGCCGCCAAAATAAGTTTCATCGTACATTTCATTGAAATTGACTATGCTTGCAAATATAATTCCAACATTTTTGTGATTTTCCGAGTATTTGGCTGTATTTTTCAGAACTTCGACTACGTTCTCCGGCATTATATTGTTTAATAGCCAATCAGCTTGATTCTTCATCGTCTGAACCTTTGCTTTGCCCCGTGACGCAACAACATTACAGTGAAAACTCATTCTAAAGCTAATCTCAAACTCACGATTTAAATACCAAACCAATAAAAGCAACAGGAAAACATCAACAACAATCTCATAATGTAGCATATGACGAGATTCATAGAGTTCAACCTCATTGCCAAAAGTGGAAGAGTTATCAGTCATTGGTCTAATTTTCCCCTCGAAAGGACAAGGACAAATCAGACCCGACAGGACAATTACATAAGCCACGCCACCAATAGTGGCTAAAATACTTTTCATCCAACAATTAAGCTGGGTAAAATTACCGAAGTGAACTAATCCTAGCCAAAACCCGTACCCGTATATAGTAAAAGTTTCATCAAGCTCTGAAATGGCACTACAGTCAAGGTTGCAGAGTACAGCAAAAAGGGGGAAACTAAGCAAAACAGAGCCCACACAATGCCAAGAATACCACTCCATACATTTTTCGTAATATTCGGCTATCTTTTTTCGAAAGCCAGATCGTCCAAAAGTTAGCTTTAAAACACATAGTAACATCACAGACAAATTAAAAAGAGTACCCAGACAGAAAACTAAAATCCATATGACACTAACGGGGAATAACATAAAACAGATCACAGATAATGCAAAGAAAGTTAAAGCAGAAACAATAACGTCAAAATAGGTATTGAATGTGGGTGATGCTAGGGTTTTTGCGTCTCCAGGAGTGTCTGGTTTGTGGGCGAATGATCTATATTCTTCTTCCATTCCCTTATCAAGAAACTGCAAAGTCACCTGGAATCATTAAAATATAACAGAAAAATTAAGAAAACAGAAAAACAACTTTTACGCTAAAATTATGTCGAAATTTACCATTTATTTATTGAAAACTGGAAGAATTTTTTCCCAACGCTATTCTGCTTATTTGGCAGTTTTTTTATAAACTAAAAAAAAATTGTTCTCAAAACAGACTAAAATTGAAACTAATAATCTCGAGAATCTATGAATACAAGTGAAAACAAGTGGCGCGAAACGGATTGGACGTTACGTAACAGAGATATCAAATAGATCTAAGGTACAAATGCATAAATGATAACAGCCTGTGGATTGAGAAAAACGAGCTAAAAAGTTCAAGTAATGTACAATACAATCCGTTTTTCACCCCTCGTTTTCCATTATATTCATAGATTCTCGAAGAACAAATTATTTTCTATTTTTTAGACCATTTTGAAAACAACATTTATATTTTTTTTAAATCTATTATTTTCGACTTTTTAGTCTTCTCTAAGACAAAAAATTGGCTCACTTGAGATTCGACCCTAAGCTACCACAGCCACAGGTAAGTATTCTAGTAAGTGGTAAGTGGCCACATGTAAGTGTGCCACTGCGCTATCAAGTCTTGTACAATAGTGTTTACTTTTTGCTGTGCGCAATCATCCGTTTATATTATATTATTTATACAAGAGGATGAATTTTGATGTTGTATTAATGTACTATCATTGGAGGAGCCATGACAGAATTTGAAAGTAATTGAGCATTGGGAAGCAGTCGAAAAAAAGCAGAGTAAAACGAGTTAATAATAATAAAATACACAAAAATATTTTTTCTTCTAAATAAAACAGCAATATTAGCAGTTTGCCCACCAGCTACAACAGCAGTAAAACATGTTCAGCAACATGTGAATTGTCTGGAATGATGTTATTCAAACAATGGTCATCAAAATCTCATTTTAAAGGCAATCACAATTCAAAAGGTGTGCTCACTTTTGAAACCATATACACTGAGGGCCTTGAAAGTAGTGACCCAAATCTCTCTCAATCAACCAGAGATACAATTTGGTCTAACGTAGAGGAGGGGAGGAGGAACTAAAACTACAGAAAATCATTTTTTCTTACGAGGATATACTTTTCAATCTCTAAAATATATTATAAATACTGCTGCACTGATAAATATGACTGGTCAATATTCATCGGCAGGTAAAACTTATACAAGAAAAATAACTAAAAACACCCAACAATTTACCCAATCTGACATTTTTTGATATTTTTTTTTTAGACTTATAGGCTAATTGTCCTTCCTATTCTTTCTCCACACAACCCTTTTTATTATTCACGTTTTTCTAGTTCCTGTGGAAACTCTAGCTCTAATCCCCCTTATATCCAAAATGTTTCCAACTAGTGGGCGCTAAACATTTTCAAGGAGTCTGAATAATGGAATCTGTCAATATCCAAAGTTAGTACTCCAATGGTTTATAGTTCTTCTTCTATAGAACGTTTATTTCAATCCTATTTCCTTCAATTTCATGTTTAATCTAGAAAATCGTACGTGATTATCTCAGCATGCAAAAAAAAAGAAAAAAGAAAAAATCTGGCTGAGAAAAGATTTACGTTTCCTTCATAGTTGTATTTGCATGCAGGTTTTGGTACGATAATTTGTGAAAAGGTGTTTAGTTCAGGAAGTATGTGAAAAAAGGGGCCTAACCGGAAACAAATTGCAAGAGAAATGGTTCTTTGACTATCTGACTGAGAAAAATACGCTGATTCCATATATATTCCATATGATTCCATATATATATATATATATATATATATATATATATATATATATATATATATATATATATATATACATATACATACATAAATATATATATATATATATATATATATATATATATATATATATATATATATATATATACATATACATACATAAATATATATATATATATATATATATATATATATATATATATATATATATATATATATATATATATATATATATAAAGTTTACTCATCCAGCTGTTTCACAAATATGTTTTTGAGGGTGAGACTGATTTTGAGGGGGTGAAATTCGTGTTTCCATAAATAGGCGCACAACAACAAAATTGTTGTCTAGTTGTCTAGAATAGGATAATAAATCACAATGACTATGAAAATCACTTTTATTTGGACTTAAAATTAAAACTTAGGCTTTTTTTAGGTTGATCTTAAGGAGGTGAAATTTGTGCTTCCGTGTAAAGGCGTACAACAGCAAAATCGATGTCTAGAATTTGGTATTAGATCACAGTGATTATGAAAATCAACCTTTTTATGAACTTAAAACTAAAAATTAGGTTTTTTGAGGTTAAGATTGATTTTGAGGAGGCGAAACTGGTGTTTCCATAAAAAGGCGTAAAACAACAAAATTGATGTCTAGAATAGGGTACGAGATGACGGTGATTATGTAAACCACCTTTATTTGAATGTAAAATTAAAACTTTCATCTAAATAATCCATCAGTTTTATAATCCTTTCGTGACCGGCGGGACCTCACAGTCCCAGCAAGCAAAAATCCTTCGGGCGCTTTGAAATCACCCAACAAATTTTGGGCGGGTTTTTCGTCAGATTTGCTCACTGAGCAGGGCCTCATGCGCTTGTTGAAAACTAACGGTGGTCAAGTCAAGGGGAAACAGCATGAATGGGTTGCAGAAGCTGTCTTGGTTACTCTCAGCACCAACTTGTAGTGCAATTAATTCGTCGATGCAAACTTTGATAAGGTCTAATACGAGACGAGTGAACAGCACAAAGAAGTAAGAGAGTCGAGGATTGAACGCGACAACCCTGACACTAGCAAGCTCCTTTTCTTTCTTACTGAGAATGCCCCTTTCACAGAAGACTCGAGCTTACGAGAATGCCCCTTTCACAGAAGACTCGAGCTTACGAGAATGCCCCTTTCACAGAAGACTCGAGCTTACGAGAATGCCCCTTTCACAGAAGACTCGAGCTTACGAGAATGCCCCTTTCACAGAAGACTCGAGCTTACGAAAAATTACTTCTGGAGTTACGACTGATGAAAAAGTCAACGTCGACACCGCTAGATCCGTCGGACAAGAAATCACGGATAGCATTACAGGGGAAAACGTCAACACGTATACATTTAAGAAAATGTCTGTGGCCACAATGCTTGTTAATAAAGCTGCACCAGTTATTAGCGGACATAAGTTGCCGTTGATCCAGCAGCTGGTGACAATTGCTGGAAATAGTGACGATGATTTGGAGTCATACTTTAAGTATGAATTGTGTTCACCGCCTCTTTCTTCGAAGCAAACGGACTTCCATGATTAGCCGATAAGCCTGCCCTCACAGACGCGGTTTGGCGTCTAGTTGCAGAGCAGCAGCCAAAAACTGAAGACTTCGTCAAAGATTTTAATGACAAGCATATAGTTGTCCAAGGTTGGGGCACTACTTCAGCGAATACCTTGGTAAAAAAAAAAAAAACTCAACTTATGATACTATCTGCCAAAAGTACGTTGACTACGTTGCACGGAAATACGGGGGTGCAAAGGACATCGGTGATTTTCGACGGGTGCAACCAACCACCTTCAATCAAAGACATCACCCCATTTGAGACGGAAAGAGACACGACCGTACCCTCAGATCAATTTTAGCAGGAAAAATGATCAGTTCTACAAAGAAAGAAGTGTTCCTAAGTAACTTCAAGGATAAGCAAGCAATCATAGCCACGACCATTAAGTACCAGACCAAACCTGGGTGTAACGCATACCAAGCAGAAGATGACGCTGATCTTCTCATTGTTCTAACTGCAGTTCGATCTGCTTCTTATATACCTACTGTCCTGGTTGGAGACCTGTGTCAGCACGCAGAGACAGGTAGCCAAGCGATATGCTTTTACTCTGAGCCTCGAGCTTGAATCTGAAAGAATAGAATTTGGGATATAAATACAAAGAAAAGCAAACTTTTATCTAGTATATGCAGCACAATCCTGTATGCCCACGCCTTCCTTGGGTGCGATTCAACTTCTCGTGTCTATGGCATTGGGAAGTCAGCTGGACTACAGCTTCTGATAAAAAACAACAAGTTTTACGAATCTGCTAAAGTTTTAATGAACCCAATATCCACCAAGCACGACATTTCAGCACCTGGGAAGAAAGCAATCATGCTTTTGTATAAGTATCCAGGCGCAATTTCAACCCTCGATCAGTAGCGTCATCTAAAATTCATCGAGAAAGTTAAATTATCTGCTTCGTATGTTGAGTCTAAAGTTCTTTCTTTCACCAGTGATGCTTGCAGCTTCCAATCGTTTTATTTGCACTCGAGTTTATTTGCAAGCTAAATTAAAAAAAAACCTGGGATGTAATCTCGACCCTACCCAAGTCGGCAATTCAGAAGGGATCATATCGCCCTATTTTTTGTGAACTCCTCGCTGTCCTCAACTCTCTCCTTGCAGTTTTTCACTGTAACAGCAAAACTGACTGCTCAAATATGCGATGCACTTGCAAATGAAATGGTACGAAACGAAACTGGGCCAGTGGACCTTGCAAGAGAACAAGTTGTGCTAACTGTGTTACAACTGCGTTTCTCGGAGTTGGTGATCTGGAAGATAACTATGATCTATGAAAATTTATATTGCGTTTTTTTTTTATCACATTTGTATATTATATACCTGAAAAAGTAGAGAATGTTGTAATCGTTAGTTAAACCATCAAAATGGGTGATAGTTGTCATTCTACATTTTAAGACCGGTTAGAGTAGAGTAGAATATTTTTATTTATAACACGTACATAAATAAATGTCACAAAACAGCGCACATGCCTGGTGGCATACTTTAAGTGGCATACTGGCATGGTTTCTTTCAGAACCAGCGTGGTTTAGCACTGATGGAATATTTAAATAAAAGTTTTAATTTTAAGTTCAAATAAGGTGATTTTCATAATCACCATGATCTAGTACCCTATTCTAGACATCAATTTTGTTGCTGTACACCTATATATGGAAACAGGAATTTCACCCCCTGAAAATCAGCCTCAACCTAAAAAAAAAAACATATTTGTGAAACAGCCAGGTGAGCAAACTTTACATATTTGGAATCAGCGCATTTTCTGAGTCGGGTAGTCAAAGACTCATCTCTCTTGCAATTTGTTTGGGGTTGGGTTGAACCGTTCCCTTCCTGACTAGTTATACAAGATCTTGAGAAAATCTGAAGTTTATACCCGATTCGCATTATAGTCACATTTGTTGATAATGTACCCTGTTCGTTATTTCTTGCGATGAACATTGTTCAACTTTTAAGCATAAAATTGGGGATTGACCAATTAGAGCCAAAATCTAAGGCATAGTTTTCTGAAACCAGATGGAAACAGATCAGCTTTTATTACAGCGCCAGCTCCTCAATGCCAAGTGGTTGAGTCGAACTAGCCGAGTGGTTGGCACACTAGACTTGAAGTCCAGTGTCCATAAGGGCATGGGTTCTAGTCCTGGTGTGGCTGACTATATGGTTTGGAACAGGGGTCAGCGTTGTGACCCTGCAAGTTCAGCCGGATGCAACCCAGCTCTAAACCTGAAGAAATCTAGCGGAAAAACATGAGAAGCGTCGGCTGATTTGCCCTAAACCACACACTGCACTCCCAGCCAAAGGCATAGAATCAGGAAATCAGTACCTGTGCAACGCCGACCATTGGTCAGCATGCGAAAAAGTAAGTTTAATAAATGTCATAGGCAACAACTTTGTGATCTTTGTGCGTGTGAAAAAAAACATACAAACTACCATGATCATAATGACAGCTAATAAAAAATTAATGAGAAAATTACATTGACTTCATCAAGCAACTGAATTTCCACTGAAGATTTCAAGGGATAATCACTAAAATTAACCTAATTATTTTAGTAGTTTTTATCCAAAGTGTACGGTCCTTAAGTCACACCAATGAGAAGGAGAATCTTAAAATCATTACCATCACTATCATTACATAATCGTCATCATCAGTCTTGATAAAAGCATTCCACCAGTTTCATGTCATTTCATTTTTCCGCTTCTGTAGTACAAGTGTGACGACAAAATCAAAGAAAAACACAGATCATTTATAAATCTTGGCTTTTCGTTGACAAGTTTGACTAATATGTAGTCTGGGCATTGAATTTTCTTTTTGAGTAAAGATTAAGCATCAGACACAAGGGACAGTCCAAACAAACAAAAAAAATCACAGGATATTCCCCAGGGACGTAGTTTTATCATTAAAACAACACAAAGACTCTAACACCTTAGTTTGTTTTAATCCACTAGTGTGTTTTATCCTATTCGCTACTTAGTTTCTGAATGATCTTTATTTATTTATATATATTTTTTTAGTTAGTTTGATCATATATTTGATGTTGAACAAAGCCAAGAGCCTGAACCAACCTTCAGTTCAGGATGTGCACTCTTTGATTTTGAAGCTTTCCAGTAACTGCAAGAGAGGTAGATCACCAGTTGTATTCTCTGGTGTATATTCAATATGAGTCCATGCTCGTTGTTTTTTCTTTCTTTAAGTTTTATTTTAAATCTTTTTTATTTTAGTTCTTTATTTTTCACTTTGTCAACTGGTTTTGAGTCAGTTTTCCATTATGTCTATTTTTTTTCTTTTTATCTATTTACTTTTTTGTCTTCAAACCTTATTCACTATTTTATCTTTAAACCGATTTTGAATTTTTTCTTTTATTTAGCTTTTTTTTTCTATTCCATATTCCCTTCAAGGTTTGAGACGAACGCCCAACCAAAACAGGATTTTGTATTTTAGCTCTATTTTTCTTCATTTCTCTTTGAATTGCTATAATGTACAGAAGTCGGACCCGAAAAACAAAGCCCGGCAGAACTACCTTTGAGCAGGATACTCCCCGTCAGAAATACCAAAAATGAGCTCCGCCCAAGGATCCATCAGCACACGGCATAGCCTACCCGCAGATACATCAAAGCTGAAAACAAAACGAGGAAATTAACAGGACTAACGGCATAATCATCATAGCGGCATTGATGGATCCGTGAAAATTTTATTAACAATAAAAAAAAGAGAAGTATATATAACAGCAATTGAGCAACATCGATATTTAACCAATTTCGATTATAGAAAAACGCCTATAAAATTAAAAACGTGTTTAACCACAAACCCTCTAATATGTTCCAACTTATTAAAAATTACTTGTGACAATACTGCGTTTAACTACGAACCACCTAATCAGTTGCAAAATACTAAAATTACCAGTGACAATGCGTTTAACTAAAAGCCTCTTAATCAGTTACAACTATTAAAAATCACCTGTGACAGTGGTGGTCTTAAGAAATACGATCTATGAGATTCATCCTCCTGGACACACTTAATCAGTTGAAGATCAGACTGTTTCCTGAGATTATGAAAGCGGTTGATACTCTCTTGAATTGGTACAATGGATATTTCAAACACACTTGTGTCATTGTCATCATCAACTGAGGCTCTAGAACTCCAGTAACCACTGGCTCGATGGGGAGCCTCCACGTCAGATGGTCCTCCATTCCTTAAAAGTATCTGAAATGAAAAGTTGAAATATTCATTTCTGCTAATATCTTAGTTTTGCTAAAAAATATACACTATATATAATGCAGGTAACGTTTTATGCAGGTAATATTTTATCTGCAGGTAACGTTGAAAAGGTTGAATGGTTCAAAGCTTTAAAAATGTAAATAGTGGTTTTGAGCTAGTTATTTATAGTGGTTGATTTTTTTTTTTTTTTTTTTAGAGGTTATATGAAAAGTTATTAATTTTGAAGGTTATTAAATTTTGGTTTGCTTATAAATGAAGTTGTGAGCCATATTAAGCCCACTGAGTTTAATTTTGGGAGTTGATATGCGTATACATATCGACCGGTTTGTTTATTTGTTTTGTTTAATTTTTGTTTCTTGTGTTTATTTTATTGTGATAGTTAATACGTCCTCAGATGTTGTAAGATGTAGAAGTTATTTGGAGAAGATATGATTCTCTACTCCTCCTTTGAATATTTCTTGCCCATATTTGATTTTTGATAATGGTTAATTTAACCAGTAGGTTGAGGGAACTTGAAAGGAATCCACTGGGTGTGTGTGGATTGATAGATGGTGTTCTGCATCGGGACTATGATGTAAGTGAGAACGTTGGATGTGTGGATTCTCGGTATGCTTTTTTGTGTGAGATGTGTGGTTGGAAGAATATGAGAGAAATGAAAGTCTACAACATGAACTGTCAAAGGATAAATACATCATATGAGTTCCTTGACGAGCTATGTCTTAAAACAAAGCCGCATATCCTGGCCCTAACGGAAACTTGGCTAAAAGATTATAATTCTACTTTATTAGAAATAGAAGGTTATAATATGTATGTGCAAAATAGGGTACTACACCAACGTGGTGGTTTAGCTGTATATGTAAAAAGTGGTTTTAGTGTACAGATTAGGTCAGATTTAGCGGTCAATTATCAAATGAAATTTGAGTGTATGGTTCTTGATGTGCGTAATGCAAATGATAAGTTTATAGTTGTAGTAATTTATAAACCACCTTCAGATAATGTTGAGGAGTTTATCGAACTGATTGATGAATTTTTGGGAAAGTTACCAAGTTCAAGAATGCCATGTTTTATATGTGGGGATTTTAACATTGTATTGATATCGATACCAAATTTGGTCAATGGTATGAAAAAATAAAATTACTATTTCCAGAGTGTTTGAAGTTTGAAGAGACAAAGCAAAGATATAAGTTGCCAATTAAACCTTGGATTACAAAAGGACTACTAGCCTCAATGGAAAAAGGCAAGTGATGTATAAAAGACGCGCGACTCAAGGTTCAGCATCTGATAAAGAACAATATAAAGAATTTAATAGAAAGTTAAAAAGTCTTTTAAGAAAAGTAAAAAGAGATTACTAAGCACAGAAATTTAAAGATTATGAAGGAAGCCCGGCTGAAACTTAAAAACGGATTAAGTAAGTAATAAGCCCAAATAGTGAACCAATAACTCCTAGTAATTTAACGTGTGAGTCGGATAGTGGTGTAGCCAATAACTTGTGTACCCACTTTTCAGAAGTAGGGCTAAAAATATCGACATCTGTGGAATGCATAAATGATGATGGTACATACCAAAATTTTCTTCCTGAACCAAGTGATACAACCATTTATCTTCAACCAGTGAGATTGCCTGAACTTGAGGATATTTTAAAAATTAGGAAAAAATAGGCAGCTGGAATGGATTTTATAACCTTTCAAATAGTTCAAAAATTTGCCCAATTATGTATAGTCTTCTGTTGTACCTTTTTAATCAATGTTTTGAATTTGGAGCGTACCCTAATTGCTTGAAAAGTGCTTTGTTTATTCCTCTGTATAAAGGAGGTGATAAGGAAGATATGAACAACTACCGTCCGATATCTCTACTTCCAGTGATTTCTCGTATTTTTGAGAAATTGATTTATATACGACTGATGGATTATTTTGAAAAAAGATATTTTTTTTCACTCTAGTCAATTTGGTTTTAGAAAAATGTGTCTACAGAGCATGCTTTATTATTTTTGACAACATTTGTTAACGATTGCCTAGATTCTGGTTTAAAGGTGGATTCAATTTTTCTAGATATTATGAAGGCTTTTGACTGTGTTGATCAAAAGATTTTATTGGCTAAGCTTGAAAATGCTGGACTCCGTTCTAAAAATCTGAAATTGATAGCCTCATTTCTTGAAGAAAGAACACAAAGAGTACGACTGGACGCAGTCCTGTCAGAAGAGATGGTAGAAAAGTGTAGTGGGCCACAGGGGTCTGTGTTGGGTCCTCTATTATTTTTTGTATACATTAATGATCTAAATGGATGCCTCAAATAACTGTCAACTCCAAGGTACACTGATGGCCCGATGCGAGCAATACTTCCAAGTTTTGCTGATGATACTCAGTTTACAATGGCTGCGAAAACAGAAGCGGATTTGAAAAATGGCATGAAACAAGGAATGGTGATAATCGAGAGGTAAATGCAAGTGAAGAAACTGCTTGTTAATGAGAAGAAAACAATGTTTATGTTATATGGTAGAAGTGCAAATTAATGTCCATCGATTGGAAAAATTGAGTTAGTAAATGGACGTATAAAACGGAGAAGTACTGTAAGGTATCCGGGTGTATTGTTACATGAAGGCCTAAGTTTTAAAGATCATATGGAATTTATAATTACTCAATTAGCGAAAGGTGTTGGAACTCTGCAGAAACTGAAACTTAGTTTTCCACAGAAAGGTCATTAGAATGTTATATTTTTCTCTTATTCATCCATATTTGCTGTACTGTGTTACAGTTTGATCGTCGGCGTTCACCAGCCATTTGTATCCACTCCGTGTGTTACAAAATAAAGCTGTAAGAGTTGTGACAAATGACTTGTCCCTGAATTTGGTAAGATCGAGGTATCACCAATTACAAATTTTACCATTCTTTGGTTTGGTTTAATTTTATGTAAATTTTTTTGTGTATAAATTTTTTTCTAATTTGTTACCTGCATGTTTTTCGGAACAATGTATAATGAAAAAGAACACAGTTATGAAACTAGAAATGTTGATTTAGTAAGAACGCCGGTTCCAGTTACTTCCAGATCTAAATTTTCTATTAGGTATATTGGTCCTGAAGTATGGAACAGGCTTCCGGCGGAAGTAAAAGGTAAGAAGGTTCTTGAGGAATTTCGTGCTTCTTTGCGATATATTTGTTTTAACCAGTATTGTAGACACGGATTAGGTGATTGATTTGGGAGTAAGTATATGCTTGTGGGTGTTAAAAGAGAAATTGATTTGTGTGTTGATTGAGGTGATTGTCTGTATGTGAGAGGAAGCATGATGAATCATAGAGTAGAGTGTGGGATTCCTTTAAGTTTCCTGTAAAAAAAAAAAAAAAAAATATTATCCTTAGAAAGTTGATTAATTGTTTATTAGTGGTGGGGGAGGGGAGGAGGAGTCAGAGAGTTTTATTTCCACAAGGAAGTGTATTAGTGCATAAGCAGTTTAAGTGTTCCTTTTTTTGGGTCATCCCAAACACGCTAATATGCGTCAGGACCTATTTTGATATTGTTGGTATTATACGCAGTTTTGTTTTGTTAATATTAAATGGAGATTTGTATTTTGTTTTTTTGTGACCCATTTGCTAAAAAAAAAAAAAAAAAAAAAAAAAACACTGTCATATATTTTTTACTATTTTTGCTTACTACATATTTGCTTACTACATATATATATATATATATATATATATATATATATATATATATATATATATATATATATATATATATATATATATATATATATATATATAAAGAAGGAAATAGTGCCTAAGTTTGGAGTGGATAAGGATATAGGGCTCGGAAAGATGTTCACAAGTACGTGAAGATTGTCGATCCAATCAATATTCATGACATAAGCTAAGTTTTTACCATGTTTTTTAGTTTTCGGTTACTATGGGCCGTAGTTCGTTTTTTACTAGGCTGCAGCACCAGTGCAAGCATAATGTAAAAAAGGTAAAAAGTTAAAAAGTTAAATAGGGGCTATAGGACTTAATCCAAAAAATACAAAAGTCTTTAATAAAAAAAAGATATTTAAACAATGTAAAACATTCGAATTCAACATGGATAATATAATATAAATCTTGGAAAAGAAGTTAAAAGCAGACATGGTTTGTTCCACAATAGGATGTAATTATTTCTGTGTTTTTTAAGTATATCGTAGGCTAATTACCTTTACGCCAAAATTTTGATAACACGGCCATATAGATTTGAAATATAATTTCAATATATTTTTCAACTTTTGATAACACGGCCATATAGATTTGAAATATATTTTCGTTCCCGGTTGGACGCTGTAAGGCCAACAGTTGTGCTATAGTAAAAACACTGGGAGAGCTCCAAAAGCGATATTTGAATTTAGTATTAAAGAGCCTAAACTACAATTTGACAGGGTCTCGAAATATGAACAAAATAGGTTGGGTGTTATAACATGCATATTCTCTCTTATAGATTTTTGATCGGTAGATCGGTAGAAGATAGATTGGCTAGAGCTATAGCTTATATTATTAGGCACATAAGTTATATATGCTATGGTAAATATATATTTACATATACTATACGATTATACGAGCATGCACAAGGTCAATATATATATATATATATATATATATATATATATATATATATATATATATATATATATATATTGACCTTGTAGCAGCACAACAGATTGATGCTCCGTTGAACTTTACATTGAACAGATTGAACTTTACATTAGGAACTCCTTGATCCTAAAAATTACAGATTTAAGGTTCAAGTTGCTTATTGTAAACACCTTTTGGTGTTGTTAGGGCCCCATTTTCTGGCAAATGATTATTTTAATTTTTCTCTGTTTGCCCTAGTTTTCTAGGGCTAGGACTTACAGACAAAATTTTTACGTCTATGTAGACTTCAAGCAGTTCTAAGAAAACTTTTTTAGCCTTTTGGGTAAAAAAAAAACAAAAAACGGTTTGCCACTTTTTGAAGGCTTGTGCCCCCCAACGTAAGTTTTCTCGCACATTAAAATTCCCTTGGGACAAGACCTTGTTCAGTGACTTACAGATGTAAGCTTCGATCTGTATAGGGAGAAAATGTCATTCGGCCTAATTGTGAACCCTTTTTTATCCCTCACAAGTGTTATTGATCGCGTTAGCCCAAGGAAAAATCACTTTGGCCCAGGGAGCTATCAAGTTATCAAAGGGAGATATCGTGCTGGCCCAGGGAACAATCGCTAGAAGTTTCAAGTTGATAAGCCGTGCCACCAATCTAGAAATCGATTTTCATATTAGTATCCCCACGGTTAGATACGAATAAATGTTTTAAAAACTATACCCAAGCTAAAGAAAGGATACTTCGTTCGCTTGGTAGTCAACAGATTCGTATATATATATATATATATATATATATATATATATATATATATATATATATATATATATATATATATATATATAATATGAAAAACTGCAATCAGGCCAAGGGGGGAAGTTGTCATTCTTACATACTAACATTTGCCAGAACAGATGAGTGTCGACTATTGCTGCTTCTTATACCAGAGTCTTTGCGACTATCCAATGTGACAATTGAGTTGTGCATATCCAATAAATGCTCCTCAATTAAAAGTGATGCTGTCGCTTGCTCCTCTTCTGGTTTCTCCTCCTGATTCTGTTGAAAAGAATAGTATAAAGGGCTTTTTCAATACAAATAACCATTTCAAGCCATTTTAGGTCAAATTTTGAAATGGAAAAATTGTGGCATATACTAACCAGGAGCACAAACCTGCAACTATTTACCTTTTGATCAAAACTGTGCCTGCATTCTATAGAACTTTGTAGTTGATTTCCGTAGGTTTGTCAGCAGGAAAGACCCCTGATTGGTTAAAAATGATGTCATGCGATCACTTTCACCCAATCAGAGACCTTTACCAGTGACAACTCTGCGAAGATTGATTGCTAAAGCTCTGTCGGACACGGGATGTAGCAACGACAGGAATATAAGCCCCACTATCTGGCTATGAAACAACCGAGACCTTAATTCTCTTGCAAAAAATTAAGCTCTTCTTAATATTCTACCCTTAGTTTTAGGTATGAAAACAACAGAAAAAGTTTTAATTTTTTCATAGCCTACCAGCATTGGAAGAAACTAAGATATCCTACCCGCATATCAAGAAGAAAATTTTGGCAAATTGATTCCAGCCGAAACATATTACTGCTCAGGTTAAAGAAGAATGGTTATATATAGGACACAAAAAAAAGAGTACAAACGCATGACTTTCTTATTTTTGCTATCAGATTTTTCCTTAGCAATATGCACATAGGAAACGGGAGTATACTTTAAAACAGAAAGAAGATCCAAACACGGTGTTTTTATCTTTTACTTATATTGCCACAGTTTGCCTTATGACTTTGTTGATTAAAATGAGGAAAGAAAGAAAGAAGAAGTGTAGTCTGAGGTGCTTGACATCAGAGGCGTGGGTGGGGGTAACCCATAAAACAATTTCTAGGTCACACCATACAAATAGTAATCACCAACAAAGTTTACATACACTAGACTTTTAACATTTAAACTGAACTATTGAAAAAAAGAATATTCGGCAAATGTGCAACCAAGAACACCTTAAATTTGGATCTGCCCTTTCTTTAAATGGACTACAGCTGGACGACCTTGTTCAGATAAACAGTACCGATGTGGTTTCAAATGGGCTAGAACACTTTCGTACAAGAAGTCGGAGATGGGGAGCATGCCTCTAAAAATCACAACTCTCGCGCCCCGTTTGTCTAACATTCTTGTCCTAAAAATTTAAATCCAATTAGTAAAAAAAAGTAAATAAAAATGTCAAGTTTTCAGCTGAAAGGCTAGTGACGGTTGAGGGGATTTTAGAGGAGCTGCGAGACCTCTTTGTGTCTGCAATCATGCACACTAAATATCTTGTACGAGTCAACTTTAAAGAAGGCATAACGTACCCGCGTTACCCGCGTATAAAACTGACAAGGAGATCAGTGGGGTGTGTTTCACGGGCCCAGGTCCATTTTGCACCTTAAATCATATACGTTAAAAATTGAAATTTTCTGATTTAAACAAGGTCTTTCATGGCCACCTTTCTGTTAAAAACTGGAGATTGGAGGGGCAGCGGTGTTACAGGGATCGCACCCGCTTTGTTCGTCAATCACAGAGATTGGAAATCTTTGAATGATTCCGGTTTCAATGGGTAGCAGCATACCTACCTCTGCGCTAAAAAAAAGGTTGTCAACAGGAGAGATAAAATGGCACTGGAGAGCCTCTGGTCCTTCAGTTCTCCAATCATAATCCTTGCCTGAATCTGGTTCAATTAAGGTGATGCATGCCTGCCTCTCTTGCTGAGAAATTGGCGGCAAGAGGGGCACGGGGATGTTGCAGGGGCCACGGATCCACTTTATGCCTCCCTTTATATAGATTGAAAATCACTTCATGATTCTGCTCCAAACAAAATGCAACGTGCCCGCTATTCTGCGAAAAAAAAAGACTGGTAAGGAGAGGGGGGAAGAAAGAAGCCACGGGGTGTCTTCTTTGGTGCCCACGCCTTTGTGTCTTCTATTATACTAATTTAAAATCATTGCTTGATTCTGATTCTGACAAGATGTCACTTGCCCAAATTTTTACTGGAAGAGCTCGCAGCAGGAAGGAGGGTGACTTAGACTCAAAGAATGAAAATCCTTGGCTGGTCTAGGTTAAAACAATGTGCAATAGTCCTACCTTTCTGCTAAAGAATTAGAAGCAGGAAGAGCACAAGGGAGGGGAAAAGAGCAGAGGCTTCGGGTCTCCATTCATAAACAGCCATTTTTGAACCGAAAACAGCGAGAAGGAAAATAGCCGGCGACTAGAATTAAGACTAAATTAAGCATTTGGGACCTTTCTGGGGTCAAAGTAAAGGACTGATGCAGACTAAAAAGAGGCACGGTATAGATCGCTCCTTTTTACCCCCCCCCCCCCCCCTGGACCATAGCTGATTATCAGGGGCATCACTAGCCTTTTACCTTTGTGGAGGGGGGGGGGGAGGAACGTCCAAAATGTGCCAACGAATTCAGGTAGGCGCCGGCGATAACTGAAATTTTCTACTTTGTTTTTTATGCGTTAAAATAATGTTTATTAGTTGCGGAGAATTGACATATATTGTAGAAAAAAGTCAGGTATAAAAGTAAAATCAAGACAATGAAAATAAGCTAAACTTTAAGGCTGTGCGACTTTTCAACTTTCCACTTTTCTACAAGTAGGTTGAGATCAGTTTTTTTCAGTAGGTCTTTTTCTGACATCATGAGCATGAGATGGTCAAGTCGATCGTTTCCCATAGTTGAGCTCGATCAGTTTTTGATGATTTTCAACTTGCCAAATATTTGTTCGCCTTCCGCCAATGTCAGTGGAATAGTCTTTTTTCAAAAGTGAATGCCCTGTAAACTATAGGTAATCCTCGTCTGTTCTTTTTCGCTAGAGAGAACAACTCGGCAAACTCAATGATGGTTCCAGCACTTTTGCAAATCTCTGCAAAAAGAACGATAATGTTCCCTCTCTGGGCTAGGCATCTGAGGTATTGAATATTTCTTCCTAACTTCTTGGAAATGTGAGCTTGTGTGGTTCCTCAAAGCGCCCTCTCACGTTGCTTGCAAAATCGTAGCATTGAAATGCCAGTTTTTCTTCATTGATACAAGCCTTCCACAAAACTTGTAGAATTTTTTCTGCAATATTGGCTCTTTTCTTTGGCTCAAAATCTACAATGACGAGCAAACGCTCTTTAGCGGCTCCCTCTCTATCAATGTACCGTACACCTACAGGTAAACACTCTTTATATCTTTTTGCTCCCGGTGATCTCTTGCTCCTGAGGTTTCCCTGATGTTTCCTTGATGTAGATGGCGGTGAGAGCGCTTTGAAAAAGCTGCCTCCGACTTCTTAGTTTAGCTAGTCCAGTGCTATTTTTATCTGGAGTCCTGCTGTGATAGTGAAAGTAACCAAAGACTTGCTGTTACTGACTTTATTTTGTGCAATCATCATGAAAATTAAATACGAAAAACCGGCCCTAATGAAGATTCAATCACCAGATTTAACAGTGGCACCATCTACCTTTTGTAACTTGTGGCTATTTGGACTCTTAAAGAAACCACCAGTGCGCACTGAGATAGCTCGCTACTTAGAGACACCAGAGTGCTCTCGCTTATCGGACTGCTTGAATAAGCGAACCCACCGTGGCAAACGAGGAGGAAAAAAGAAACGCCAAATGAGAATCCCGGTGCATATCTCCCGCAGGAGAAAGACAAAGGACCGGCCGACGAGGACGAGTAACCTAGTCGTAATCCGTTGCGCTCCTCCTCACGATACTCCACCCCTTCTTGGTCCCTGGTTTATAGAGAATGTTAACTGCGGTGCTTCGGAACCTACTCCAAATTTGCGTCCGGAGCGATTCTCAGCAAAATACAAACTTCCGAATATGCTAATGTGTAACGCTCGATCTTTGAACAATAAAATGGACGAGCTGGAGGTATTAATTAAGCAGAATAACGTACCCAGTGCAATAATCAGCTAGTGTTGGGTCATAACTGAGGAGACTGCACTGATTAAAGGTTACAGATACTACCTCAACACTCGACGAGACCCAGGCATTGACCGTCGCGGAGGTGGCGTAGGACTTTATATACGTGACGACCTACCATCAAAACTGTTAAGTAGCTCCAATGATTCTAGCCATGAGATTGTGTGGGTGGAGTGCAGACCGGCGCATCTGTCACAAAGATTCTCCTGCTTAATAGTTGCGTCAGTGTACTATCCAGACAGCGCTGGGAACAGAATAGAACTTATTGAGCACATACAAGTGTTTGTCAACAGAATTCGCCACAAGTACACTTCCCCTGCGTTTGTGATTGCTGGCGATTTCAATCAGACCAGTCGTCAGTGGGTCTCAAGCGTTTTGGATATGAAACAAGTAGTGAACACTCCGACTCACCAAAGTGGCAGTACTCTTGACATGATCTTTACGAACTTGGCAGATCTTTATAACGCTCCCCGATCTCTAGGTCCCCTTCAGAATTCTGACCATTTTATAATTTTCTGGGAAGCACAAGCAATTATCCCACGACCGAAACGAACAAAACCACAATTTGGCCCATCACAAGGTCTTCAATAGCTCAATTCGGTCGCTGGATTGGTACTTACGATTTTGAGGACATTTGTGCAGAGGCCGATATTAATGTCAAAGTCAGCAAACTGAACAGCCTTCTGTTGGAAAAGTTTCATCATTTTTTTCAAATAAAAGTTATTACGGTTTGTGACACTGACAAACCATGGATCACCCACGAACTCAAGCAGATGATAAAAACTCGCTGTAGTCTCCACAAAGCTGGAGATCAAGCGGCTGCATCCAGTTTGCGTAACAGAATTGTGAAGTTAAACAGACTAGCCCAAAGACAGTATGTAAAAGAGAAAATAACACCATTACTGCACACTGACTCTCACAAATGGCACTCCTCGGTCAAAACCCTTGCAGGGAAATCAACGCCAAAGGACCTCAGACTACTCAAAGATGACGGCACACTGACATCAGCTACTGAAGTGAACAATTTTTTAACCGGCATATGCACCACAGACCCATCAATCATAAACTCAGAAATTGAGAGTATCATTGCTGACACCGAGACTGATGAGACTTTTGAAGTATCTGAACATGCCGTCATTAAGAAACTTCGAAAACTGAAAGTAAATTGTCCGCCTTACCCTGGTGAACCCAATGTCAAGTTGTTACGCTAATTCTCGATTTTTCTTGCAAAGCCACTCCGCTCTATGATTAACCAGTGTTTTCGCGAACATGCGTTCCCCAGTGTTTGAAAGAGAGCTTATGTGCGCATCATTCCAAAAGTGAAAAACTCAAAATCTTGCAACCAACTCCGCCCAATTTCAATAGTTCCAAACCTCTTTCAAGTAGTGGAATCATTTATATATCATGAACTTATGTCACAAATCCAGGGCTCTCTTGATCCATACCAAACAAGTGCTTGAAATGTAGTAGTACAACTGTTTATCTTGTGCGTCTGTATCACCTTATTGTTGAATGGCTTGACCAAGGAGGCACACTTGTAGATCTCCTCCTAGCCGACTATAGAAAAGCCTTCGACTTGATACGCCATTATACTGCAGTGAGCAATCTGAAGGTTATGGGAGCTTGCAGACATATTCTCTTATTAATAATAGATTTCTTACACGACCGACTATAGAGTGTATATGGTCTCTACCCGGGTGATACTGATTCGGAATGGTCTGAGCTTACGTGTGGTGCCCCACAAGGCACTAAACTCGCTGCCTTGTTGTTCTTGTCAGTGATCAACTTCGTCCTTGCCGATTTTGACGAACGGTTCAAATTCGTAGATGACCTTTCCACCCTCTTAAAATACCTCATTGTGAAGTCTCAAACCGTTCCCCAGTTCAGTGAATCATTTATTGACAACTTTAGAGACCAGTGTTCTGAAAACAGCCTCCGAATCAACGAAACGAAAACCAAAATTCTTCGATTTAACCCTCTCAAAAGGGATTTTCAGTGCCCCCTCCACCATACCAAAGCGTATCGTCAGCAGTTATTCTCGGTGTTACGTTCAGCGTTGACTGTTCGTTTAGCCTCCACGTCCAAGGGGTAGTGAAAAAGGCGAACTGTGCCATGCGTACCCTTTTACTGATGCGAAGATTTGGTTTTTCAGTGCCGCAATTAAAAACAGCCTACCTGACATATATTCGCCCGATATTAGAGTATGCGTGCCCTGTATGGGGTCCACAGGTTCAGAACACTGCCTATATGAGCCAAGTACTCGAATCAGTCCAGAAAAGAGCGGTGAAGGCCATACTGTCTGATCAGTACACCGATTACGAATCAGCACTGTCTCAACTAAATTTGCCGTCACTCCACGACCGCCGTTTTCAACTTATCTGTAAATTTGGCCAGTTTCTTCTGACAAGTGATAAACACAGAAATATATTACCCTCAATGCTCACAAAAAAAGTAACTACAAGATCAAAAGCAACAAAGCTAGCCCAGCCCAAGTGTGGCACTAATCGCTTCAGCAATTTGTTTGTGCCTTTTTATGTTTCTGTCTACAATAAGTGACATGTGTATTAATTTTTTTTTGTGTCTTTGTTTACTTTGTAAATAATAGCGCGATTTAGTCGGGATTTAAACCCTGACTACGAAAGCTTTTATGTTAATAAATGATTCTGATTCTGATTCTGTATGGCTGACAGCGGTTGTGTCGTCTGCAAAGATGCCAAAGAAGTCACCTTCATTAACTTCTGCTACGCTTTTTGAACTGGCTCGGTTCAAACAATCGCAATTAATTTATTTTGGCTACTACCCGACAGATAGCTGGTGACATTCAACTTGTTCTGGTTTTTCATTCAATGGCCCATTTCGATGTTGTGTCTCAAAAGAAGATTGGCTGGCTCAACGTAATTTTCTCCATCATGATTCTTCCCAGGAAGTACCAGCCCTTGTTTACCTAGAGCGGTGGTAATATCTAGCAACATGTATATTGATACCCTCCTTCCCTTTCTTTTCTGACTCTATATCTTTCATGAACAAATAAACGTTCAAATGGGGATGAGTCGATTTATCAGACAGTGAAAACAGATACAAAAGTCTGGATATTTCGACCACATGTACAGTGGTCATCATCAGCAGAAATACTAAAGCAGGAAAATAAAATAACCATTATACCAAACTAACGTATTTATACAAACAAAACAATAACGTTGATGTTACTGTGTGCTTACACAGTAAAGGCCTCTGTTAACTATGTGCTTAGTGCCAATCTTCGACAACATCACTTCAAATTTCGTCCCTGGTTTTTATCAATATATTAAGTTGCAGCTACCGCTGCAACCACGATCGTCACCTTTATTCAACGTAACTATGGCCAACTCTGATGTCATCTTTGTCAGTCTTCTTACCACCATCGTTATTTCCATCATTAAGTAATTTCCTCAACAATACCCCTACAAAGCTTTTAACCCACCCTTATCTCAGGAAGTTTCTCCAACAATCTCCCACAATGAGTTTTCCTCCGACCAGTGGCGATGCACCGCAAAAAGTAGATAGTGGCAAACTCTCGGGGTGGACACGCGGGACCGGACACCTCTTGGAGAATCAAAAACCTCTTTTCCTACAAACAAACATTAAAAGCATTTAAAGACATTTTAACTTCAAGTTTAGCTTTCCCAAGTCAATTTGATTCATACGCCTACAAAACTGTTCGTCTTTTCTCATGTTTAATAGACCGAAAATCTTTTTGTAGTTCTATCCCTTTCGTCAACCTCTCTAGGATAAAATCCTGAGTCCACCAGTAATTTTAAACAAGGTACGCAACAACGACCTACCTCAGATATGGGCTTAGAAGCACTATCTTCTCGCTTTAAAATACTAGGGTCAGAGTCTCTCAATCTCTTGAATCGCTTCCGCTTTTCTTTCAATTTTTCCTTCAGATCCTTATTTTGTTGTTCTTGTTTGTTTTGTTGTTCCCGTACTACTTGCTTTACTTCTTGAAGTGTCAGTGGGTCTGTTGCGTAATTGTCGAGAATACTGGGAAGAGATGAAGATTTTTTGCCAGTTTTGTAACTTTGGAATTTTCTCGCACTACAAGGAGGTTGTGATGTCTTCCTTATTGGTGAAGGAGGTACAAATGATTCAGCATCCAATGTCATGTCAACACTCCGGATATCCGTTCTTCTTCCAAGAATAAAGTAGGTTTTCATTCCTAATTTGGTAACAAAACAATTATTGTTAAGTCAAAAATCAAACATTAACTTAACATCAACAGTATACGAAAATAGTTCTAGCGTAAAGCTGAAATAGTTCTTGAAAAATAAAGGTAAACTTAAAGGTAAAGTTTTATTCCTAATCCAATACGAAGTCTAGATGAGTATAAAGGTTTTCAAAGTGATGGAAGGATATATTTATTTACCTGAACAAGTAATTATAAACTTAAATAATTTCTTAGACCACACTGCTTTTCCATTTACAAAAAATTAAACAAGAAAAATTCGTTTTAATTTCTATAAAGCAGTGAATACAAACACTCAATTAAACAAAAATACTCCAAATATTTCCGCCCCACATCCGAGAGCCTTTCTCAACGGAAAAAAATGAAACAAAAGAAGTTCTTTTTTAAAAAACCTTAACTTACATCAACATAAAAACATACTAAACAAACAAAAGAAAAAATATAAATAAATAGGAAAACAAAACTCACATATTAAATAAACACTTCCATTCACTGGCCATTTATATACTGTGAGAAGGCGTGTTCCAATCAATATAAACATTCGATTTTGTTTATACGCCAGTGAATGGAAGTGTTTATTTAATATATTTTGATTTATATACTGTGAGAAGGCGTGTTCCAATCAATATAAACATTCGATTTTGTTTATACGCCAGTGAATGAAAATGTTTATTTAATATATTTTCATTTATATACTATGAGATTTTAAATACTGGGAGAAGACGTTTTTAAATCAATATAAACATTCGATTTTGTTTATAAGCCATGAATAGAAATGTTTATCTAATAGATTTCAAGTTATACAATATGAGAAGATGAGTTCAAATAAATATAAACACTTTATTTTGTTTATACGCCAGAGAATGGAAGTGTTTATTTAATATATTTCCATTTATATACTGTGAGAAGGCGTGTTCCAATCAATATAAACATTCGATTTTGTTTATACGCCAGTGAATGGAAGTGTTTATTTAATATATTTCAATTTATATACTGTGAGAAGACGTGTTCCAATCAATATAAACATTCGATTTTTTTTTATACGCCAGCGAATGGAAGTGTTTATTTAATATATTTCCATTTATATACTGTGAGAAGAAGTGTTCCAATCAATATAAACATTCGATTTTGTTTATACGCCAGTGAATGGAAGTATTTATTTAATATGTGAGTTTTGTTTTCCTGTTTATTTATATTTTTTCTTTTGTTTGTTTAGTATGTTTTTATGTTGATGTTAAGGTTTTTTAAAAAAGAACTTTTTTTGTTTCATTTTTTTTTTCATTGAGAAAGGCTCCCGGATGTTGGGCCAAAACATTCGGAGTATTTTTGTTTAATTAAGTGTTTGTATTCACTGCTTTATAGAATTTAAAACCCGTTTTTCTTGTTTAATTTTTTGTAAATTATAAACTATTAAAACAAAAGCAATAAAGAGATTTAAAAAATAAAAACATTCTATTATGGGGATAATTATACATAGGTAGAATTATGGGAAGACACCAAAAGTTTTTTTTTCAGGAAAAAGGGTTGACCAAAACGCCTAAGGTACACTGATTAAGAAAACTTACGAGTATTAAGCTTTGCCAGTGGGCCTTTCGTCTGGACTTCTTTCTTGTTTTTCAATCCCTTTTTATATTTTCCCTCATTTTCTGGGGCCTTTCTACATATTTGATACCTTTGACTTTTTTCTGGTATTAAATGTTAAACACGCTTAATTCAATACACATTTATTTAAATAGGAATAAGTAAAATGCTTGCCGGTTAAAAATTTAAGCTGCAATATATTTACACAAAAACAAATAAATGAATTGAAAGGCAACAGAAATTAAAATTTCACTTTCAATTAATTCAGAGGGAAGGAAAGACGGGGAAGTACTAGAAGATGCCCCAGGTTCCTATATAAAACGAATATCATTATCGTCTTGTATGAAGGTGTTAAATTTATTATTTGAAGAAAACCACCTATTATGCTCCTATGACTCCTCTAGTGTTCTTTGTCCACTGACTGCTATTGCAAGAGGCGTTTGTAGTTTATAAAACCAATTAAAGAGAATGGGAACCTGATAAAGAGAGGAGCTTTCTGAGAACACACACAAAAAAAAACAACACCAACACCATTTAACTACTACCACTCGTTGCAGCACCGAGCCGCCAGAGCCCAACACAGCTACGTACGCTCCTTCTCTGCCTAACCTATTTAAAGCTTCAGTCTTTATCCTCTCCCATGAAGTTTTCATTTCAATTAAATCCATTCTTATGACCTCTTCTACCCCACGTGGGGAGGATCTGCTTTTCGTTTCACCCTTGATGGCTGGCAAAAAAGCCCAATTGTCTGTAATTTATCGTCCTTATTCCGTAAAACGTGTTCTAGCCATCATAAGCATTCAATCATCACAGCCCTAGATAGTTAGATTGGACAAAATTTTTCATATAGCTTATTGTTTCATGTTTAAACATTTATATAAATATTTATCAATTTTTTTTTTTTTTATACTTTAAAAACAACCATAGCCATACGCAACGTGACTATCAATATTCTAGCCTTAATTTAAAGACTTAACTTCCTATTCTTCCAAACTTTTCCAAAAGCGATAATATACCTTGCACATTGATTATTTTGCTTTTTAATTCTTCACTGCATTCATCGTTTCTACTAATAATACTACTTAGGGAAATAAAGCTATCTTCTTCATCAATTTCACTATTACCATTTATTACTATCATTTATTCCTAGTCTAAGTGATTCAGTATTCGTAAAGTAAATTTTCAAACGTATTCTTAAACGCTCAAATATCTCAACAATTTAGTAATTTCGTTAAAATTTGTATCAATTAATTTTCCCAAGCTTCTCCAGCCCCTAGCGCTCTTACACACGGGTTGCATCTACAAGAAGCACATTTAGTTTACAGGACCTATCAAAGAGCCTGATAAGACGTGCTCAAGTTCGTCTTTGAGGAGAAGAAAAGAAAAAGAAAAAAAACACGAAAACACAAACACCGATGCTATTTAGCGTTTCGTAGCAAAGAGCAAAGTCAGTTCTAAGAACATAATTCCACGGGCTTTATTTGGAAGGGGCGGATTCAGTCTAAATGGCCTAAAGAAAGAGATTTTGGTCGTGATAAGAAAGGACCTCAAGTTTGTACCTGAAAAGAAAAAAAGAGCCTAAAATAACGTTAAAGGATAACTTTAATTATAAAAATGTAATTAAAATAAGTGAAAATTAAATACACTTAACTTTCCTATGCTTCGAACCCCACTATTCACCTGCACGCAGCGATTTTAAATAATTTCCTTATTCAAATTTCCAAGAAAAGAACAATCCCAGAAAAATGTCAAAAAACTTAAATTAGATTCAAACTTAATTAGCTACAATTTGACAAAGTGGACTGAACCCCTTCCACAATTGTGAAAATCCTATTTCTACTTTAGTTAAATGAACATTGAAGGAATGTAGAAGTTTTCAGATCCCTGAGAGCATATCTTGTTAAATTAGAAAAACATAAAGTGGTTGCACCATCATTCTGGAAACAACATTTAGAATACGGTATGCCTAAATCACACATTACAGACGATAAAAGGCAAAATCTGGATAGGTTAAACCAATTGGAAAAGACAGCCTACTTACGACCTATATTTCTAACACTTCTAGGCTACGATTGTTACTTGGAAAGGTTTCGGTTGGTCAAAACTTAATTTTGATTCATTTAACGAGCCATCATATGAATCAAATCTAAATAAAATTATTAAAAACTAATCTACAGAATTTAAGAGATAAAAAAAACAAACTAATCTATACTTCTAAATAAAAAACGAACAAACAGAAGTTAAAATAATAATACTTTTGATCAGACCAAAATCAGCCAACTGTAAATAAATGGGGCTTGCTCAACAACAAAAGACTTTAGAATATTGTTTTTGATCCCATAGATACTTCTTTCACTAGTGCTTGATTAAAAATGTGTTTTCCGCATTTTTACATTGAGGAAATCATTAAATCTGTATGACTTTAAATCTTTCAATGCTCAGTTAGAGTCGGAGTGGCATAGCGCGAGGCATGAGGTCTTCAAATTTAAGCCATGGATGGAGGGGGAGTAGTTTGTCTCAATGGCGCCAATTTACTAAAATAGAGAGTAGGACAAGGATTTTTTTTTCAGTACAAACAATTTTAAAAATCTAGGGGGAGGGAGCACTTTTTATTTTTTGTTTTCTTTTATAACAAAAGTGCCAAAAAAGATGTTTTCACAGCCTAGGGGCCAATTGCCCTCCTACACACACACCCCGCCCCGATTGGCACTCCTGGTATGCCTTGCGATGGAAGAAATAATCTCTACATGTATTTTCGATAACAACAATACCTGCTAAAGTTTCCCCTGGTTGAACGAAATAGTCTCCAGATAAGAAATGCAAAGTTATCTCCGATATATGCACTTTTCCAGGTTTTCCAGTGGACTCCATTTTATTGGCAAGAGTTACATCATTGGACCACACATCGAACTTAAACCGCTTTGTCCCAACAATGCCACACAGAACTGTTCCAGTGTGAACACCAACTCTCATATTAATGGTTTCATTACGATCTTTGTCAAATTGTTTTACAGCCTGAAACCATAAATTATAATTATTCTTTGTTTTACTGCTTATAACTTCAATCAATCAATCAATTTATTGATACTAAAAACAAAAAAATTACAAACTTAAAGTTTATACACGCCCAAGAAGCTCAGCTTGTAAAGGGCCAACAAAACAAATAAGACACTATTATAAATCACAGAAAAAAAAACCAGAAAAAACAGAAAAAAAAAAAAAAATGGATCAAGAGACATTTATGAAAATAGGAGAATTAACAGGAAAATTAGGATTAAATATTGAATAAAAAAATATTTGTATTTTTTCATTATATTGAATGAAAAAAAAGACATATAAATTGGGATGGAATGCAAAAAAAAAGAAGAAAAAAAGGGGGGGGGAATACTATACTGGAAATACCCAGTGAGAAAGTGCCTTTGCAGAAAGAGATAGAGGGACATCAGGAGGGATGGAGTTCCATAGTAAAATAGATCGATAAACAGGAGACCTCTGATCTGCTGTCGATGATCGCTTAGGTAGAACGAACCTGCGATAAGAGCTATGTTAAAAAGAAGAGTACCTACCTGAGCCTAATAGAAAGAAAAATTGCTGCAGAGATGGTGGAAGTGTACCTGGAAAAGCAGAATGTGCTAAATAAAGGTAACTCTTACCCACACTCCGATCCAGCGGAGCTATTCCGGTATCATTATTAAGATCAGAGGAAGGATAAAAACGAGGTAGAAGAAAAGCAGCCTTCACTACCCAATTTTGGGCTCTTTGATGGGAGCAGAGAATAGATTTATTAGTACTACCCCAGACAGAACAGCAATAAGAAAGGTAAGGAAAAATAAAAGCATAATAAAGAGAAAGCATAACATCTGGGGGAAAAAATTAGTTAACCCTGTATAACATTGAAGATTGGCGGAGGACAAGGGAACGGGTATGAGTTATATGGGGTTTAAAAGAAAGAAAACAGTCAAGATACACACCAAGAAATTTCACTATAGTAGCTTGCGGTATAATATCATTCCCATAAGTCAGGATGGTTGGCTCCCTTGCGTCTCTCATACGATAAGGGGTTCTAAAGTGTACAATGACACTTTTTTGGCTGTTGAGAGTCATACCATTTGACAAGCACCAATCATTTGCTTTATCAAGAAGACCTTGAGCTAGGGAAGTGGCAGATGGCAGGTCCACTGCAGCAATGAAAAAGTTATTGTCATCAGCAAAAAGAATAGGGTGCACAAGGGGATGAAGACCATCAACAAGATCATTAATATAAATTAAAAACAAAAGTGGTCCAAGCACAAAGCCCTGTGGGACACCTTTCACAATAGGCAAGGAAGAGGAAGAAGTACCATTAACCGAAACATACTGATATCTCCCTGAGAGGTAAGACCTAAACCATTCAAGTGGGACTCCATGCACTCCAAATGAAGATAATTTAGACAAAAGAACAGAGTGAACGACCATATCAAATGCCTTTGAAAAGTCAACTTGAAATCCTTTTTCTTTTAGCATAAATATTTCAAATCTTCGAAGAGATAGGGGGATCTAATGAAAATAAAAAAGGAAAAGTAGGCTACAATATTAAGAATGCAAACAACTAAAAAAGGAATCCAGGAAAACAAGTGGGATACAATATTGAGAATACAAAAAAAAAAAAAAAAAAAAAAAAAAAAAAAAAAAAAAAAAAAAAAACACCGGCAAACTGACATCAAAAATGCAAATTGTCTTAACAATTAAAGTACAAAAGGAGGCAAAAAAACAACATTTCTTTTTGATCGTCCATATATCAGTTTTATCTATGAGAAAAAAAAAATATTTTACATAAAAAATTTTGCTTATTTTAATCTTAACAAAAACGACTTATTTTACCCTCTTTCTATTTCCTGAATACAGAATGATACAAGCATCTAAATTTCAAATTTTAGCGGTAATGGGGATTGAAAAGAAATTAATATGACCTTAAATTAAACGAAAACTGAACACACTCTAAGCACTTGGCACGACCAAACTGCATTAATCCCGAATCAATAATGCCATAGACCTGTGGCAGCACATCGGATTGATATCTGCTTGCAGTACAGATCCCGGGGTTCAATCCCTATTACCAAACGGACGACGGGGACCCTTCGGGTCAATAAATTCCCACGAAACATTTATGGATGCTAGGTAAGACAAAAACAGGCGCAAGGTCTCCCAATTTGCTCTTTAAGCCCTGGACATCCCTCCAGGAGAATTTTACGGCAGCTTGATATAACTGATAACACATAATCATTAGGTCTGCTAAGTTGTGGCATAATTAAAGTATAGATGATGCTGCGATAACCCCTTGTCTGTCGATCCAGCCTGTTTTGGTCAAAAATATGAATAAGTTTCGATATCCACAAGGATAACACGTTTTCTTATGATCTTTGTTAAACCAAGAAGAGAAAGTCATTTTTTTTAAGAAGTGGGGATGCAAATATTGTATATACAGAAAGAGACTGCATTGTGGTCACAATACCGTATAATCGTGTAAATTGGAAACTATCAGAATAATGTTCAAAAAAAGTTCCTGCTAAAATGCTCTTTAAAAAACAGCAATAAAAATATTGTTTCTATGAATGAAAAAACGATTATATTAGTGTTACAATAATACCCAACCCTTTAAATTGCAAAGTGTTGGTACCATGCTCCTAGTGCCACTTCCTTAAACTTAAAACAAGTCTTACCTGGATCATTCCTAGGCCCATTTCAACACAAGCATGTGCGTGATCTTCTCTTGGCTCTGGGCATCCAGAAACGCAGTAGTAGCAGTCACCTAGAAGGGCAATTTTCTCACAGCCAGTTCTTACACACAGTAGATCAAACCTCCCAAATAAATCATTCAAAAGTCCGACCACCTGGTCAGCTGTTTTATTAGAGCTCATGCTTGTGAAACCGACTATATCAGCAAACAAAATACTAGTGTTATCAATTTTGTTCATATTAAATGGACGAAATATCGCTTTGATATCATGCGAAGAGCGATGACCAGACTTGACATGCCGTTTCAATGGCTTTTCATCTTCATCACACTCATGGCCTTCATTCATGAGCCAATCAGCTACTTTTGGAGGCATAATGGAATGAATCATTTTCTCTTTGATTTGTTTCTCAAGCTCAAGTTCACGTCGAACCATCAAAAGTTGACCAACTTTCATAAAAGTTCCTCTCATTCTCACTTGAGTCATAACTAAGATATGACCACCAATAGTATGCACACACATGTGAACTAAAACTCGTGACACCAAAGTCAAAGATTCCTGACTTGGATTAAAACTATATGTCAGCAATTCAAATAAGATGGAGTAGCATACACCTATCACGGCACAGAGATACAGAGGCAAGGGGAAGACTGTGTAGACCAGCAGCAGAGTTTCAATACAAAGGGCGAATTGGCCAATCTCTGACATATCTGGTCTGTTTTGATCTGTCTCAAAATAATAGCTTAAATGCACACTCAATGTTACAATACAAAGAACTATAGCTACAAAAGTTGAAACGGAAAGGTAATGATGTTCATAGTAACTTGTTGTAGTTACCACAAGGATGGTAACAACTAAAAATAGCAGAAGAAGACTAAGAACAACATATGCTGGCCAAAACGACGTTGCAGCAGCCGCAAAATAAAGACACCAAGTTAAGGATGCTAGAAATATATAAAGCAAAGCATATTGGAACCTTAGTCGAACTTGGGGGAAGGTACTCCTAATAAACTGTCCTTCTAGTATCTCAGAATCAAATTTAGGATCCCACCAAGAGTTTGAAGACCTTTCAAAGAATATTGGACAACACGACCATCTCCTTTGCTTTCTGGCCGCCTCATAAAAACCTGACATCACCTTTGCTTCCTTCCATGTTTCTGTTAGCTGCTTATTGTCCATATCTCCTGAAAAAAAAGAAGATTGCATGAGCTAAATAAGTGTATTTTTTAAATTACATTATCAGTAGATTGACAAAACATAGATATTAGCTCATTTTTGTTTTCTAGGGGGTAAAGAGCATTTAACCAAGAGTTGCACCGAGGTCCAATGTATCCCCCCTCCAAGAAAGGAATTAATCTCTCATCTTCCTTAATTTAGACTAAATATAAATAATGGTGCAGCAGGGTGATGCCTCCCTACTTATTACAGAAATATATTTCCAAAATTTATTTTAAAGCTTCATTTAAATAAAGTAATTTGATTATATTGCATAAAATTACATACACTGATGTGTAAGTGCGCATCAGCTATTATGAAGGGAGGGGGCAGTGGATAATTTTGAAGGCGGGTTGGAGAAAGGGGTGGTACAGATGCCGTAAAAATTGGAATTTAGTGCCCAAATACCTTAATTTTCACTGAGCCTTCAGGTAAATATTTAACAAGTTCTAAGGAAGTTGTAGTGATAATGGTGGGGGGGGGGGGTAGAAATTGATATGTAATCTTTCTTAATTTCCAACAATACTTCTATTCTGAGACTTTATTACTGTTCCTGGGGAGGGGGGGGGGTTAATAGTGCTCTTTTTATTGGAAAAATCTTCTTCTTTGCAACAGAAAACGTTGTATTTACAGGTCAACCAGCACAGAGATGGAAAAGACAAGACAGGACATCATGAGCCTTACCAGACAATTTTCTTTTTTTTTGGGAAGGGGGGTCCTATCAGGAGCTTTGTTTTCATAGGTTTTAAATGGTAATATTTCTCTTTTCCTATTTAAGTACAATGTATTTAAAAATACATATACAATGCATTTAAACATATGTATAAATGTATTTAAGCATCAGAGATCCCTACTGTAGAGGTTGTGATGACTTCCACCACAATTTCGGGTGAAGCATGCTATGTAACATCAAACCAGTCACCAGTTAATGTACAACTTTATGGGGTGGGGGAAATAAAAAACTAATTCTGAAAACCTCAGAAGGTTATCCATTTCAGTGCCCCTACAATGTTCTAGTGATCGGCTAGTGCTGGGGAAAGAGAAAAAGAAGACACGTTTGGGAACCAAACCCTTTTTGGTATTTTCCAAGAATTGGTTTCGTAACTGATTTTAGTGTTGAGACGAAAATAAATAGCTTCTATCATTAATGAATCAGCTTTGTATTCAGATGAATTTTATTTTTGTCTTGTTTGTTTTTTTTTTCTCCGTTTAATTTTTTTTTCACTCCAGAAACGACACTAAATTTGGATTTTGGTGCCATAAGGCATTTTATGATGGTGTTGTCACGAAGAACTTATAAAAAAGCTTTTAAATGTGAATAATAGATTCCAAACAACATTAAACAGCTCTCTATGATATTCTAGTGCCCTATCAGTACTAGAGAAATAAAACAGAAAAAGGAAGACTTGTCAATGTTTTCAGCTCTTTTAAAAGTTCCCAGAAATTTTTTCCAAAATAAACTTTTACTATCAATTTAGATTGTTTGGAATGGGGGCTAGTGGCGTGACTCTGTAAGATCAGACAGACTTGACCCAGCCCTAAATGGGTACCTAGAGAAATCTGGAGAGGTAAACATGAAGGGTGTGCAAAAGCATAGGATAGCTGGTCATCAACCTCACATTGCACTTCCTGGCTGAAGTGTCATGAAACAGAGATCAGGACTGCCAATAGGGACTGTGAAGTCCTTTTTTTTTATTAATTTAAATAATAATTATCATTCTTGAATCAGCAGTAGTTTTTCTTCTGAGATATTGTTTTTTTAATGTGTCTTTAAGATTTTGGCTACTGTGGACTTTCTCTGTACTAGGGTACAGCTATTGCTGCAATTGTGACCTTCAAGTGTGTTATGGTCCTTGACAGGAAAAAGCTCTGCTAATTTTCAAATATATTGGACAAAAGGACAATTTTTTTTTCTTTCAATGGGGAGCAGAATTACTTTTGATACTAGGAAATAGATAATCTTTTTATTTGTTCAAAAATTACAACCAACTTGGGATGTAAATTTATTCATGAGAGTCTGACTAACCTTGGATAAGATTTTTCAAAAAGACAATCTCCATAGAAATTACCATTGGATTTTAAACAAAACGCGATTTTACACAAGCCCCATTCCCCAAATAGAAAACAGATGTCGAGCTGTGTGAAATTTTTTTTTCAGAAATGGATCACGCACTGTATTTGCCTAGATTCTAATTATTTGACATTTAATCAGACATATGCAACAAGCCAACAAAATGTAACAGGAAAAGATTTATATGCTATTCCATAAAATAGCCCATAGCAGGGTGAAATAATCATATTTCAGATGCAACTACATTCCAAACAAAATGCTACACTTCTAGAAACAGTTAAAATTAGTATTACAATAGTATTGAAAAAAATGATGCAACTGTATTGTGGACAATTGTAAAATTCGTCATGATTTAATCTAAAAAGGGCGGTAAGTTATTTGACAAGTATTGTAAAAATTTTTCTTTAAGACATCCTCACACCCCAGATGAGGACAACCTGCTTTCCGTTTAGCCCTAGACGGTTGGCCAAAAAGGACAATCTTCGGCAATCTGTCATCCTTCATCCACACAACGTGCCCTACCCACCTCAACCTTTCTTTCATTATAGCCAGCGGTATTGAACCAAATTTTTCGTATAGCCTATACGATGGAGGAGGAGCGTGCGTAGCTGTGTTGGCCTCAGGCGGCTTGGTGCTGCGGTGAGTTGTTAGTAGTAGTAGTAGTAAAATTAAATCGTGAATTAATCTATTATTAGCGCTAGAGGTGACAATTTAGTTAATTGTCCTACTTACAAGAAACCAGAAAAAAAGGAAAATATTATTAAATAGAAAATAAAATAAATATGTCCCTTGATTCATTGCATTTTTGCAAATATAATAATAAGTACGATTAGAATTGCATCCCAGCCCCAGCCCTCCTTAATGGGGCCAAACTTAGCCCAAGACTGTCAGCAAAAGTATACTATTTTTCTTTGAATTGGCTTTATTTGGCATTATGAAACAACTCTGGAACAAAAATAAGCACAAAAAATAATGGCAAAACCAAAAAACAACAAAACATTGTATATAGCCTAGAACTATATCTGACCTCATTATAGTAGGGAGGGGACTGGGATGTAATTGGGATGGCAGAGATAATTATTTTGGAAAGATTGTTAAATAGTAGCCTACACTTCTTTTTTTACTATCTGTCTATTTCTGTCCTATAAGTAACCTTAACCAAACTTCGTACCATTTTAGTGAATATCAGAGGCAATAGTATGGAGGAATATGCAAATCTTTTTCCCATTCCTTTTTTTTGGCTTGCTATATGATTTTGGCTAAATACTAAAGAGAGTTTTGTCTGAAATGCAATTATTCATAGTGATTTGTCTGATCCTTACTTTTGAAGAGGTGTAGCCATCCTGTGTTCCCAGGCAAGATACAACCAAGACATTACAGGCAGAGGAAAGGAGTGCAGGGATTTAACTATGGCAATTGTCCATATAAATTTCCCTTTTGAAGGAAAATTAAATAACGAAGAGTAAGAAAGCCAAAACTATACTTCACTGATTGAAAGGTATATGTTGCAATCAGAGATGTGTACTTTGTTTTGTATATCACCATTCAAAATTCATTCCTCCATAATCCTCCATAACATAACAACTACTTTCAAGAAATGAAAACTGCAAAAATCTGGAATCGTGTTTCTGTCATGGAATCATGACAGAAACCACTAGACTCTGCTTGAAACTGCAACAAACTGATAAAATCTGAAATGTTGATCAGTAAGAAGATTTAAGATTTATTGGCCTAGATTTCTAAATAATTTTACAGTTTTTATCCAACAATGATCATTATGACTGGTGTAAAGAGGCAAGTTTCTGCATTTGTTTTATTTACAGGGACAGTCTTTGCAAAAGAATGAAAGTCTAGACTACATTGCAGAAAACCTTTTTTATATATAAAACCATGCCAAATTAACCAGCTAATTAAATTCCAAGTTTTTATCTTCTGTACGAAAAAAGCTTTCTTGCCTTTTTCTAATGATTAATTAAAAAAAAACTATCCGAAAAATAAGTTTTACAAAGAAAAGTAAAGGCCATTTTAAACTTAAGCTCAGCAGATACAAATACCTGTTAAAATTCAAACTCAAGACGCCCAGAAATTACTATTATAGAATAAATGAAACCCAAAAACGAAAAGAAATTAAATAAACAATCATAGCAAAAAACATACAACAAGTAATAATACAAATGAATAAATAGATCTTAAAGCGAGTAATGCTTAGATTGAACATGAAAATCAAGCTTAAAACGAAAAAAAATTTTCCTATTGAAGTATAAATGAAACTTAAAACGAACAGAAATTAAATAAACAATCAATGCAAACAAACATAGAACTGATATTAATGTATATGAATAAATATTTTTGCTTCGCAGCAAAAATACTGATAGGGAAGGGTCGGATTTGTATGATCTATCTCTCTCTTACGGGCTGGAACAACTTGTCGATTTCGACACATATCACGGCCCAAACGGATCATCTCGTCTTGACCTATTCCTTACACATCACCCTGACTCCTTTAAGGTAGACGCTCATGCTTTCACCAGTGACCGCGTTGCTGTTGTTTCATGTGGAAATCTACGTATTCCGCCTCCAGTAAAGCATGAACGAACAATCTGGCTATACAAAAGAGGTTATTGGGACGGTTTGAAAAGCACTCTTTTTTCTCAGCAGTGGAGAGCCTTCCTCCTGGAAGGCCCAGAGAAAGCTGCAGATAAGTACCAGCGGGCCATGACTCTGTCGAAAAGCATATCCCTTCAAAGCGGATCCAGGTGTCCAGTAAGGACAAACCTTGGTTCAAGGCCAAGTGTAAGAAGACAATCCGAGCAAAGCAAAAGGCACACAAGCGATGGCTACTTTCGAAGAGCGGAGAGGATAGAATTTCATTCATAATTGCGCGTAAAGATGCAGTTAGCGCCATTCGCCAGTCCCGAGTTCAGTATAAAGAGAAATTCGCCACCAAACTTCAACTTGATTCGGCAAAGAGTTGGTGGAAAATTATCAAGGAGGCTTTACCGTCGTCCAAGGGGACCGCAATTCCTTCTCTCCAGAATAACTGGACAGTGGTACAAAATCCACAGGCAAAGGCTGAAGCTCTTGCTAAGGCTTTTGCCGAATTCTCGAATCTAGACGATGACGGTAGAGAAGTGCCAAAATTCTCCGACCGAACCGACACTGTCCTGAAACGCGTGAATTTTTCTGCTCCCAAGATCCTTCGCATTCTGCAACATCTGGATGTGACCAAAGCCACGGGTCCTGACAACATACCAAATGTTGTCCTCAAATGCTGCACTGCCGAACTAGCTGGACCCTTGTCATTGCTTTTCCAGCTGTGTTTTTGCTCCGGAACCTTCCCACGAACATGGAAGTCTGCCCATGTTATACCTACTCTAAAGCCAGAAGGCGATCCAACGAGCGTGGGCTCCTACAGGCCTATTAGCCTTCTCTCCTGTGTTGGCAAAGTTTACGAGAGCGTCTCCAATAAAACACTTCTTCAGCACCTGGAATCAAATGACGTTCTAGGCAATCGCCAATATGGATTCCGCCGGAACCGCTTAACATTAGACTGCCTAGTGGCACAGTATCAGGAGTGGATTGACCTTGTGGCAATGGAATACGACATCAGGCTATTATCCTTCGACATTGCAAAAGCTTTTGACAGAGTACGGCACCTGTGCCTGCTACAGAAACTCTATGTGTATGATGTTTGTGGATGTCTTTTAAAAGTGATCGAGAGCTTTCTTTCCGATCGTTCACTGCGGGTTGTTCTTGACGGGTTTATTTTCCGCGAATATCTAGTAAAAGCAGGGATACCCCAGGGCAGTGTCTTGGGACCTACGCTCTTCCTTATCTACATAAACGACATGGGAGACAACCTCGCAAACCCTCTGCATCACTTTGCCGACGATACCACGACACACTCAGCCGTCCCTAAACACGAAGACCCAACACAAGCCTCCCTTTCCCTACAGATGGATCTTTTGGAAATTGAAAAGTGGTCTGATGCATGGATGATCAACTTCAATGCATCGAAAACAAAGGAGCTTCTAATTACCCGATCAAAGGTGCCACGTGAACACCCCAGTTTCATTTTCAAAAATGAAGCTATAAAGAGAGTCGACGAGCTTCGTCTACTGAGCAATCATTTCTCTACTGATCTCTCTTGTAATAACAACCTTGATAGGGTGAGATCCTCATGCCCATGAAAGCTGGGAGTTACTCTTCGCTGCCAAAACCTTCTTCCATCAAGCTAGATCATCCCACTCTACAAGACTTGCATCAGACCCATAGCTGAATATGGATGCCCGCTATTTGCTGGTGCTCCGAAAACGCTGTTGGCACCACTTCAGAAGATTCAGGATAGGGCAAATAAGGTAGGCTTCGCCTCTACATATGAATTGGTCCAGCCTCTAAATGAAAGGTCTGATGAGCAACGATGGCTGTTTTCTACAAGTGTACGAATTCACCTCCTTCAGGCGATCTCTATTGAATTGTGCCCCCCTTTGTCCAGCTGACAAGGCAGACACGAAGGCACACAGCTCGGTCCAATTATCTGAAGAAGGATACGCCGAAAACCAAGTACTTGAGGAACAGCTTCATCCGGCGTTGCACTTCTATCTGGAACGATCTTCCTGGGGATATTATCCCTGCAAATCCCTCTGTTGACACATTCAAAAGAAGGTTCAATAGACATTTAAAACCTCGAGGCCATTGAAAGAGTTAAATGAATAGCGGCATATCAGTTACTTTGAAGTACCTGGCGCCGTGAATATTGGAAAAAAAAAAAAAACTTAAATTGAATATGCAAATCATGCTTGAGACAAACAAAAATAACTACAAACAAGAGTTTGGGTATCATCTCCTTTTCTCGCTGTAAAAGTCTAAAACCTACTGCGTCATTGGCACTTTACTGAAAGCCAATTTTATTACAAATACTTTCTTTTGTACTTAATATTGAAAATAAACATTAAATTATAGTAAAAGAAAAAGAATTAAAATTATTGTAAAATTTTGAACAGATTAGCTTTCCGCAATTAATATCAATATACATCAAATATTCAGTTTTATTTATTAGTTCTTTCCAAAGTTGTTCAAGACAAATATAGTTTCACTAAAAACAAGAATTTGGATACTGCCCACATCCTTAACTGTAAATAAAAACCAAATGCCTACTGCATCATTGGCGCTTCAACAATTAATATCATTATATATCAAATATTCAATTTGATGTTGTTTATACTTTCCAAGACTGTTCAAGACGCATATAGTTTTCAGTAAAGCACCAATGACGCAGTAGGTTTTAGACTTTTACAGTGAGAGAAACAGGCGATACCCAAACTCCTGTTTGTAGTGATTTTTGTTCGTTTAAAGCTTGATTTGCATATTCAATTTAAGTTTCACTTGTTTTAAGATTTATTTATATACGTTTCTGTTTATTTTATTTCTGTTTGTTTTAAGTTTCATTTATACTTCAATAGCAAATTTTTTTTTTCGCTTTAAGATTGATTTTCATATTCATTCTAAGAATTACTTGGTTTAAGATCTATTTATTCATTTATATTATTACTTGTTATATGTTTTCGCTATGATTGGTTATTTAATATCTGTCCGTTTTGGGTTTCATTTATTCTTTAATAGTAATTTCTGGTCGTTTTGAGTTTGAATTTTAAAAGGTATTTGTATCTTCTGAGCTTAATTTTAAAATGGCGTATACATTTCTTTGAAAAACTTATTTTTCGGAAAGTTTTTTTTTTTTTTTTTTTTTCGTTTTTTATTGCGAAAAATTTTAAGTTTTTAAAAATTGCTTATTTCAAAAACAAACTTTAAAAAAAATCAAATATTCATCAAAGTATAAAAACTGATATCAAAATAAAAAAATGGGTTTGTGTCAACCTCGGAGTTCTTATTATCTGATGTTTGAACTATTTTTAACAAAATGGCTATCTCAAAATGTTTATCGGATGGTTTTGGGGAAAAAAAGGCGTGGAGGGGGGGCTAATTGCACTTCGATCTCTTTTGACTCTTTAAAAATGAACTAGAACTTTCTATTTTCAATCAAATGAGCCCTCTCTGAAGTTTATACGAGCATCCCTTCTATAAGATCCATATGTACCCCCAGAGTATAACTTAAAACGCCTGTCCCTGGGGGGTTATGTCGACCCCGGAGTTTTAATTTATGATGTTTGAACTATTTTTAACAAAATGGTCACCTCAAATTTTTATCGGATGGGTTTATCCATCTGATAAACCCATAGGCGTGGAGGGCGGGAGGGGCTAGTTGCCCTCCGATCTTTTTTACTCGGAGAAAATGAACTAGAACTATTAATTTCTATTCAAATGAGCCCTCTCTGAAGTTTATACGAGCATCCCTTTCATAAGGACCATATACGGCCCCAGGACCAAGCTTACAATGCCTGTTGCTTGGGCCCTGGGAGGTTGTGTCGACACCCGAGTTTTTGTTATCTGACCTTTGAACTATTTAAAAAAAATGATTATCTTAAAATTTGTATCAGATAAATTTGGAGAAAGATAATGTGGGAGAAAAAGGGCGTGGGGGGGGATAGGGGCCCTCCGATCTCTTTTGACTCTTAAAAATTGAACTAGAACTTTCAATTTCCATTCAAATGAGCCCTCTCTGAAGTTTATACGAACATCTTTTTCATAAGAACCATATATACCCCCAGGGCATAACTTGCAACGCCTGGCCCAAGGCCCTGGGTGGTTATGGCGAGACCAGAGTTTTTTTATCTGACCTTTGAACTATTTTCAACAAAATGGCTATCTCAAAATTATTATGGGATGAATTTGGGGGAAAAGCAGCGTGGGGGGGATAGTTGCCCTATGATCTCTTTTGACTCTTATGACTGAACTAGAACTTTCAATTTCTAATCAAATGAGCCCTCTCTGAAGTTTATACGAGCATCCCTTCCACAACAGCTATATATGCCCCCCCCAGCCATAACATATGATCATATGATCATATCATATGATTATGATATGATTATATATATGATATTATATATGATTATATATATATGATTATGGCTCACAAACCCTATGCCTTCTCAAGGCCAGAACATAATTTGCATTTTACTGAACTTCACTTCTTGAGTGTGTTCTGGATAATATGTAAGCACCTTATATAGGCCTATTTACACATTATGGGGGAGAGGGTAAAGTAAAGTGAAGTACTTTCAAAAATGATATAGGCCTAACTAAGAATTTATAATTTTTGAAGTTGTTTCTAGAATCTTATAGTGTTTGCTTCTGTGGAGTAATTGTGTACTAGGACCCTCTATTGCACTATTAGTAAACATAGTTTGGATATATAGAATTCCCTATGGATTTATCCAACAGGGAGAGAGGCTAAAGAAAAGCAATAGTTTTATATAAACCTAAATGAGATAGCCAAATAAGAAAAACTCCTGTGTCGACGCGACCCCCCAGAGCCTGGGGCAGGCGTTGTAAGTATTTCTCTGGGGGCATATATGGTTCTTATGGAAGGTATGCTCGTAAAAGCTTCGGAGAGGGCTCATTTAATTGGAAATTGAAAGTTCTAGTTCAGTTTTAACAAGTCAAAAGATATTGGAGGGCAACTAGCCCCCCCCCCACCATGTCCTTATTTCCTCAAACCCATCTGATAAGAATTTTGAGATTGCCATTTTGTAAATACTTCAAATATTATATAATGAAAACTCCGGGGTCGACACCCCCCCCGTCGGGGCCCGGAGGCTGGTGCTGTAAGTAATGTTCTGGGGGCATTTATAGTTCTTATGGAAGGGATGCTCGTATAAACTTCGGAGAGGGCACATATGATTGGAAATTGAAAGTTCTTGTTCACTTTTTAGTCCCCCCTCTCTCCATGCCCTATCTTCCTCAAGCCCGTCCAATAAGAACTTTGAGAGCGATTTTTTCCAAAATGGTTTAAAGATCATATAACGAAAACTCCGGGGTCGACACAATCCTTCAGGGCCCGGGGTAGGCCTTGTAAGTTATGCCTGGGGGGGGCATATATAGCTGTTTTGGAACGGATGCTCGTATAAACTTCAGAAAGGGTTCGTTTGATTGGAAATTGAAAGTTTTAGTTCAGTCATAAGAGTCAAAAGAGATCATAGGGCAACTATCCCCCCCCACGCTGCTTTTCCCCCAAATTCATCCCATAATAATTTTGAGATAGCCATTTTGTTGAAAATAGTTCAAAGGTCAGATAAAAAAACTCTGGTCTCGCCATAACCACCCAGGGCCTTGGGCCAGGCGTTGCAAGTTATGCCCTGGGGGTATATATGGTTCTTACGAAAAGGATGTTCGTATAAACTTCAGAGAGGGCTGATTTGAATGGAAATTGAAAGTTCTAGTTCAATTTTTAAGAGTCAAAAGAGATCGGAGGGCCCCTATCCCCCCCCACGCCCTTTTTCTCCCACATTATCTTTCTCCAAATTTATCTGATACAAATTTTAAGATAATCATTTTTTTTAAATAGTTCAAAGGTCAGATAACAAAAACTCGGGTGTCGACACAACCTCCCAGGGCCCAAGCAACAGGCATTGTAAGCTTGGTCCTGGGGCCGTATATGGTCCTTATGAAAGGGATGCTCGTACACGTGAAAAACTATCATGTTTAAATCATAATAAAATGAGCAAACTAGAACCAGCTGACAAAAATATAGACTGCAGATAAACAGGAAGATATATGGAAGAAGATGGGACAGCATTCACTTGAAACATAATTTTCTTGAATTTTATCAAATGTAGATATCACATAATCTAAGATTGTCAGGCAACACCATCTTTCTATGAATTCTCATCAAGGCCAATCAATTGAGATGGTTTTGGCTTATGTGGTTTACCACCATGTTTTGATTCAACCAAAACTGCTGAAAGTGCACTCAACTGTACATGTAGTGTGTTTGGCAAAGTAATATGGTATGGCAAGGCAAAGTAATAAGTATAAGCAAATAACTTTTTATCTCTGGGAAGAGTGCATCAGTTTTTTTTAGAAAATCTACTACTTCGAGATCAGTTAGATGTTTATCTAAATGATCTATGCCTTTTTCAGACAGAAAAATATCAATTCAAACTGCAATTGACTTAGCATTTAAAGCTTTAAGCTCAAAGAATCTGACAAAGGCTTCTGATATAAGAAAAGCATCTTTATTAAAATAACATAGACCAATAGATATTTGCTTCATTCCCAAAATGTCAGCAGTTTCATTGGTAAGAATAAAGTAAGCTTTGCTTGTTTTGCTTTTTCATTTGATATCTGACAGTTGTATAAAAATGCTCAAAAACATTATATGAAATTTATGTAAACATTGTATCAGTCCATTGCCTCAACGTTGATATTTCCACAGAGTATCATTACACTTAACTATACAATATTGCAAATTAATTGAGTAAATATAGTATCAATGTTGAGAGTAATTATAGTATCAATATTAAGTGATGATTGAATTTACAGTTGCATCAATGTTGAAGTTTCAACAAGTATATAATATTGCAGATTCATTGAATAAAATATACTTATTGTGGAATGATGATTCAACATATTAAATTTTTTATTAATGTAGCCATCCATATTAAGTTGCATATTGTCCAATTGAAATTATGTAGGTAGGAAAACCTGTGCCAATTATCAAATTTAGCAAAAAATCAATAATGAATTTTTAAAAATTTGACAGTAATGCTACTATCTTATAGTTAAGAACATTAATAACAAATCTTAATCTCAAGGTTATTTTATAGATAGTTGCTGGACAACACATTTCCTACTATATTTTAGACTCTCAGTTCATTCCCAGTAGCTTCATTCACCTATCTCAACTACATTCCAAGTTAATAAGAAGCCTCTCAACCTCATATGGTTTACTATTTGACACTCCTGCATAAATATAAAAGCAACCACTATGACAATTATAGTAATTATGCACATTCATCCCTCCTTTAAAGAAAACACTATAATAACAAAGCACTGTGCTACAGAAAGTTATTGCGAAAATCCTGCACTGCAGCTTTGAGTTTAACAAAAACATATTAGTTTTTGTTACAGTTGGCTTACAGCATTTACAATTCTTGTATCTCTCAAACATAACTATTACTAACTCTTAAAATAGACTACATGATTTTGATGATACTTAGTTCTCTTTGAGTGGAGAGTAAGTACAGGTATTTGAAATGTAATATTCCCAGTGACCTATTGAAACACAGCCATTTTTTGGAACTTTGAACAGTTATCATACAAATTATATTAGGTTAGAAGAGCCTATGCTGAATTATATTTGGTTAGAAGAGACAAAGGGTCTATGCTGAATTTCCATCTGGTGTTCAAAAGAATACAGTGGAAAATTTATCAACCAGAGGCAACACTGATAGCATTGCCTATAGTAAAGGCCACATGGCTCCAATGTTTATTATTTATTATTATTTTTTTTTTTCCAGAGGTACTTCATATGGAAGGGGCTGTCATATTAACTTCAAAGGGGGCTCATTTGATCGGAAATCAAGATTTCTAGTGCCCTTTTTAAGGGTCAAATGTGATCTGAAGGCAACTAACACCCCTTCCATGCCCAACATTTCCCCAAGCCCATCCAATCAAAATTTTGAGATAGCCATTTTGTTCTATGTAGTTCATTTCCAGACATAAATTAAATTTTGAGGAGGACACTCCCCCCACAGCCCTCAGGGCAAGGGTTGTAAGTTATGCCCTGGGTGCATGTAAGGTTTTTATAGAAAGCTTTGTCATAGAAACTTCAAAAAAGGCTCATTTGATTGGGAATTAGTTGAAAGTGATTGGAGGGCAACTAACCCCCATCTCACCCCCACCTTTTCCCCAAACACATCCAATCAAAATTTTGAGATAGCCATTCTGTTCAACATAGTTGAAAATTCTGGATATAAGGTCTTTGAGGATGACAACCACCCATAGCCCTCAGGGCAAGGGTTTTAAGTTATGCTCTGGGGGCATATAAGGTTTTTTATAGAAAGCGTTGTCACAGAAACTTCGAAAAGGGCTCATTTGATTGGAAATTTAAATGGCTAGTGCCCTTTTTAATAGTCAAAAGTGATTGGAAGGCAACTAACACCCCTTCCATGCCCACCATTTCCCCAAACACATCCAATAAAAATTTTGAGATAACTATCTTGTTTGACATAGTTGAAAGTTCTGGAAATTATATCTTTGAGCAGGACACACCCTCCACAGTCTTCAGGGCAAGGGTTATAGGTTATTCCCATGGGGTATATATGGTTCTTATGGAAGGAATGCTTGTATAAACTTCAGAGAGGGCCCATTTGATTGGAAAAATGAAAGTCTAGTTCACTTTTTAAGTGTCAAAAGATATAAGAGGGTAATCAGCCCCCCCACACCTTTTTTCCCAAATGAATCCAATAAAAATTTTGAGACAGCAATTTTGTTAAAAAAGTTCAATGATCATATAACAAAACTCTTGTGTCAACAAAACCCCCAGGGCCCAGAGGCAGGCATTGTAAGTTATGCCCTGGGTGCATATAGGGTTTTTATGGAAGGGATGCTTGTATAAACTTCAAAGAGGGCTCATTTGATTGGAAATTGAAAGTTCTAGTTCACTTTTTAAGAGTCAAAAGAGATTGGAGGGCACATAGCCCCCCCCTCCATGCCCTTTTTCCTCAAACCCATCCAATAAGAACTTTGAGATAGCCATTTTTTAAAATAGTTCAAAGACCATATAACAAAAACTCAGGGGTCAACACAGGCCCCCCCAGGCAGGTATTGTAAGTTATGCCCTGGGGGAATATATAGTTCTTATGGAAGGGATGTTCGTAAAACTTCACAGAGGGCTCATTTGATTGGAAATTGAAAGTTCTAGTTCAGTTTTTGAGAGTCAAAAGAGATTGGAGGGCAACTAGCGCCCCCCACATCCCTGTTTCCCCAAATGCATCCAATAAAAAATTTGAGATAGCCATTATGTTAAAAATTGTTTGAAAGTCAGATAACAAAATTCAGGTGTCAACACAACCCCCAGGGCCTGAGGGCAGGCATTGTAAGTTATGCCCTGGGACATATATGGTTGCTCATATAAACTTGAGAGAGGGCTCATTTGATTTGAAAGTTCAAGTTCACTTTTTAATAGTCAAAAGAGATCCAAGGGCAATTAGCCCCCCTCATGCTTTCTTTTTTCAAACCCATCTGAGGAAAATTTTGAGATAGACTGTTTGTTAAAAATAGTTCAAAGGTTGGATAAGAACAACTCCAGTGTCAATACAACCCCCCAGGGCCCAAGGGATGGTGTTCTAAGTTATGCCCTAAAGGCATGCATGCTTCTTATGAAAGGGATGCTTGTATAAAATTCATAGAGGGCTCATTTGATTGGAAATTGAAAGTTCTAGTTTACTTCTTAAGAGTAGAGAGATTTAAGAGCAGCTATTTCCCCCCTGCCCTTTTTTCCCCTAGCCCATCCACTACAAATTTTGAGATAGCCATTTTGTTAGAAATTGTTCAAAAACTAGATAACAAAAACTCCAGTGTCAATACAACCCCCCCCCCCAGGGGGTAGGTGTTGTCCTGGGGAAGTATATGGTTCTTATGAAAGGGATACTTGTATTAACTTAAGAGAGGGCTCACTTGATTGGAAATTGAAAGTTCTAGTTCACTTTTTAAGAGTAAAAAAATATCTGAGGGCAACTAGCCCCTCCTCACACACCCTTTTCCCCCCAAGCCCATCTGATAAAATTTTAAAATAGCCTAGCAATTTCATTAAAAATAGTTCAAAGGTTAGATAAGAAAATCTGTGTTGATGCAACCCCCAGGGGCTGGAGGCCGGCATTGTAGGTAATGCTTTGGGGGCATACATAGTTTTTATAGAAGGGATGGTTTCATAAACTTCAGAGAGGGCTCATTTGATTGGAAATTGAAAGTTCTTGTTCACTTTTTAAGAGTCAAAAGAGATTGGAGGGCAACTAGCCCCCCTCCCCTATGCCAAAAATGCATCAGATAAAAATTTTGAGCCCCCCCCCCTAATGTCCAAATATATACCCTGAATTGGCATATAGGGGTGGGAGTAAAATTAATTTCTGACAAAAATGATTAGCCTATTATATTTGGAAAGAACATAAAAAAGGCATCATGTGGTATATTCACTTTATTTGTAAGTAAATAATATGATTTGGTAAAATTTTACCAAAAGGGTTAAAACATTAGTTTCAAATATTTCATTAAAAAATCCATTTTATTGGTAAATTTTATTTCTTATGTAAATGAGAGGCAAGTTTAAACTTTCCTCCCACCCCGCCCCCCACCCTTAATGAGCAAATATATACCCTGAAATGGTATATATAAGGGTGGGGTAAAATTCATTTCCAACAAAAACAATGTATGTTTACTTTAGGCCTATTCCCAAGTCAATAATATGAACAACAAAAAATTTATCTGAAAGAGCATAAAAAAGGCATCAAATGATGTTTTCACTTTCATCCTAGTGCCACATAGAACTTAACCCAATACTTTACAACACATACAAGTAGAAATTAGCCTAGATTTATAAAACTCCTTCATTGGCCATTGCTTTGGATGTAGTCTAGCCTAAACTGATTTTTATTCACCCTGTTCAATGAGTTTCCAAGATAGAAAATCCCTGGGAGGCAGATTTTTATCAAGACTTCGTATCAGACATGAGTTTTAAGTCACCAGACTTGAGAAATTTGCAGAGTTCAATAGAATCCCATCCTAAATTTTGGTGCTAATTAAGTGGCTTCTTCTTTGATAAACATAGTCCTAAACACGCACCATCTTTTTAAATAAATTTGACATTTTTGGCTAAGAAAAAATCTTATTGGTTGGAATCATCGCCATCTCTTACGAATTTTATTTACATTCGCCGCCATTTTGTTAGGTTCTAAAATCTTGGAATTTATTTGATGATGGAAATTACACTAATATGAGCTAATAGAAGTGATTTTTGTGTAGTAAGTTGACTTTGAACTTTATTGTATTAGTTTCTGTGAAATATTGTATCCGTTTGAGGAGGTTTGGGCATCTCTGAAATGTCATTATTTTTTTGTGGTAATCCTTGTTCTTTGGTTCAGTTTGCAATTATTTCGAACTAATTATTAATGTTCAGACACTTTTTTGAGCTAAATATGGGTCGTGTTCATTTAGATGTGGAATACTAATTCTTTTCTGCAGAACAGTTCAAGAACCTACAGACTTCTTGCAGGAATATCAAGTAGAATTTGGTTAAAACCCCAGCTCACAGCAAAATGGGATTGAACTATGTCTTTCCTATGTATGGACAGCAGGCTCCTAATCTTGACCTTGGAATAGATGGTGTTCTCTTCTTAGGATTAGCTGACCAAAATCATGGAAACCTTTTTTTTGCATTCAAGCTTATATGTAAAAGTTACTATTAGGGACTAGACTATATCATAACCTATTTGAATACAATTAGCCTATTTTTTTACACAACAATTGTTTGTAGACTAATTGAATATGTGGTAAATTTCTATGTAGCCCTATAATTTAGCTAGGATAAATGTTTGCCAACTAGTTGACAATAAATGTTGCCCCAGCAAAACTTTCCTTTTCCAACTAGTTGACTAATAACTTCTCAGCAAAACTTAATTTTTTCAACTAGTTGACTAATAACTTCTCCCCAGCAACACTTAAATTTGTCAACTAGTTGACAATAAATGTTGCCTCAGGAATACTCTAATTTTCCAACTAGTTGACAAATAACTTCTCCCCAGAAAAAACTTAATTTTTCCAGCTAGTTGACTAATAACTTCTCCCCAGCAAAAGTTAATTTTGCCAACTAGCTGGAAACAATTCTTCTTCTAATTCACAGCAGGCGGGCTATTCAGTTGGTACTATTTAGCCCTCTTCTTTTTGCTTCACTCTGTGGGCTAGAGAGCTACTGTCTTGGTTGTCTCTTATTTATTAGATAATCTCAGATATCTTTCAGTAGATCTTTTGACTCAAGGAGTTCAAATATAAGATGACAGATATCAATTTCTGTGCTCTGTGTGCAGGTATAGTTGGCTAGGCTCTTGGCTGATAGTGAGATTTAGTGGTGTTAGAAGCATTTTAACAGTTTACAAAGCAAGGTATGTTGTGCAGACGTCAGCATATTAAATCCAAATAGGCAATGATCAATTGTTTCATTATTGATATTACAATGTCTGAAAAGAGGGGACAGGGGAAATGAGCCACCTGAATTAGAAAGCTTATATGAGAATGCAAGGAAATTTAGTCCATTTGTTCCCGAACGAATTCTATGATAAATTTTAGAAAGATGCTTATTGGGAAAGGGGGAAAGGATAGGATTAATCTTATTAAAATTAATATCTGATAGCCTCCATTGGTAAATATCTCTAATTGGGATTGGTCTCCCACTTGGCTGGTCAATATTTATAGCATTTTTTGCTATTTCATCAACCTGATGATTACCACTTATGCCAGAGTGGCTAGGAATGTACTGAAAATAAGTTTTTATGTCATTTGAAGCAAGATTATCAATAATACTGCAACAATGATAAGTGTCAATGTCCGACTTATATTGAGGAGCTGAGGCCAGCAACTCAAGGCTTGATAGAGAGTCGGAATATATGATAATATTATAATTCATGATAATTATATATATGATAATTCATTTTCCAACTAGTTGACTAGTAACTTTGGTAAATATATACCAAATCATATTATTGAGTAACAACTAAAGTGAATATACCATTTGATGCCTTTTTTATGCTGATTACAAATATAATAATCATTTCTATTGGAAATGAATTTTAGCCCCCCCCCCCTATATATGCCAATTCAGGGTATATATTTCTACATTGGGGGGGGGGGGGTAAAGTTTAAACTTACCTCCCATTTACATCAGGAATAAACTTTACCCCCACCCCCCTAATGTAGAAATATATACCCTGAGTTGGCATATATAAGGGGGGGGGGCTAAAATTTATTTCTGATAGAAATGATTATTATATTTGTAATCAGCATAAAAAAGGCATCAAATGGTATATTCATTTTAGTTGTTACTCAATAATATGATTTGGTATATATTTACAGTAACTTCTCCCCAGCAAAACTTAATTTTGCCAAGTAGCTGGAAACAAATTATTGCCCCAGAAAAGAATTCATTTTCCAACTAGTAACTTCATCTCTTGCAGGAAGTTCCCATTTCCTTTAAATCTTTCTCTATGACATCCTCTCACTCCAGACAAGGACAAACTGCTTTCCTTTTAGCCCTAGACAGTTGGCCAAAAAAAATCTTTCATCTACAGAATGTGCCCTAGCCATCTCAACTTTTCTTTCATTATAGCCCTAGAAAGTAGGATTGAACCACATTTTTGTACAGCCTACTGTTTGAAATATGGTCAGTGAGCCAGATACCCAGAACAATCTGTAGGCAATTTATATAGAAAACATCTAGCAAATTGTCATCAACTTTTTGGAATTTTCTTTTAGGTTTGTATATATTGATGAGATCATCAGGGAGGGAGGGTTGCTTTATTGTCAGGATAACAACTAATATATTGAAAAAGAGCATGAACTAAGAAAATTTTTATTTTATTAGCCTACTATGTTTTTTGAGAAATGCTGCTAAACTGAAGTTTTACCATATTTGGAAATTTGATTAATTTATCCTTCTATTCTTAGAGATGTGTGCACTCACAGTTTCAAGTAGCCCAACCAATAATAAATAGGCCAGGGTGAAAGCCTGTTGAAAAAAGGGATCCTACCTTTTGACTATTAGAAAAAATTACTTTATAAGCTTATATAGAATGTTACTATCCAATCTCCTTCTAACATCATTTTTATACAATCCTAAAAAGGGCTTATCCCAGATTTCCCTCTCAATCACTCAGACTATCTGTCTTGGCTTTTTCTACAATTAGCCATGTCTTGATGCCAACTGCAAATTACTCGATTTTCAATTTACATGTTGCTGGAAACAAACATTGCACCAGCAAATAATTCATTTTCCCACTAGTTGACTAGTAACTTCTCCCCAGCAACACTTGATTTTGCCAACTAGCTGGAAACAAACATTGCCCCAGAAAACAATTCATTTTCCAACTTGTTGACTAATAACTTCTGCAAAATACTTGATTTTCAATTTATGTGTTGCTGGAAACAAACATTGCACCAGAAAATAATTCATTTTCCAACTAGTTGACTAATAACTTCTCCCCAGCAAAACTTAATTTTCCCAACTAGTTGACTAATAACTTCTCCCCAGTAATGCTTAAATTTGCCAACTAGTTGACAATAAATGTTGCCCCAGCAAAACTGTCATTTTCCAATTAGTTGACTAATAACTTCTCCCCAAAAAAAACACAGTTGGCCAAAAAAAATCTTTCATCTACAGAATGTGCCCTAGCCATCTCAACTTTTCTTTCATTATAGCCCTAGAAAGCAGGATTGAACTACATTTTGTGTACAGCCTACTGGTTGAAATATGGTCAGTCATCTGGGTACCCAGAACAATCTGTACGGCTGTAGGCAATTTCTTTGGAAAACATCTAGCAAATTGTCATCCACTTTTTGGAATCTTCTTTTAGTTTTGTATATATTGATGAGATCATTAGGGAAGGAGGGTTGCTTTGTTGTCAGGATAACAACTAATATATTGAAAAAGAGCATGAAATAAGAAAATTGTTATTTTTATTTTATTAGCCTACCATGTTTTTTGAGAAGTACTGCTAAACTGAAATTTTTACCATACTTGGTAAATTTGACTAATTTACCCTTCTATTCTTAGAGCTGTGCGCACTCACAGTTTCAAGTAGCCCAGTCTATAATAAATAGGCCAGGGTGAAAGCCTCATGAAAAAATAAAGTTTTGTTGGGGAGAAGTTACTAGTCAACTAGTTGGAAAATGAATCATTTTCTGGGGCAGTGTTTGTTTCCAGCTAGTTGGTCAATTTAAGTGTTGCTTGGGAGAAGTTATTAGTCAACTAGTTGGAAAATAAATTGTTTTCTTGGGCAATGTTTCTTTCCAGCTAGTTGGCAAAATTAAGTGTTGCTGGGGAGAAGTTGTTAGTCAACTGGTTGGAAAATAAAAGTTTTGCTGGGGAAATGCTTCTTGTCAACTAGTTGGCAAATATTGATTTCTCCTATAGGGATGGGTCAAATTTTCCAACTAAATGGCAAAAAAAATTTTAATTATAAGGAGATTGGATAGTACCATTTTATATTAGCTTATAAAACATTTTTTTCCAATAGTCAAAGAGTGGATATCTGGATAAAAGTGAAAACATCATTTGATGCCTTTTTTATGCTCTTTCATAAATGCAATAATCATTTCTGTTCCAAATTGCATCTTGAGCCCTTAAAGGGGCCCCAAAAAATATATTATTTTGTAACCACACAAAGAAGTTATAACCCAACCTTACTTGCAAAATACTTGATTTTCAATTCAAACTGTTTTCCTACTGTTTCAATTTTTTCAAATGCTGTTGACAAAAATAGCACTGAATTTTGGGATTCAAAACTGCTGTCAACAATCAGGGTATATATTTGCATATTAGAGGGGGAGGGGCAAAGTTCGTTGTAAATTTGTGGTGGGCCATATTTAGCTAGGATGAAATGTTCAAGTTCATTTAATTTCTCATTAAATCACTACAAGACAAAATAACACTTGTACAATATGAATCAATGGAAAAGAAAATATTTACAGAGGGTGCCTACACAGTGAGTTATACTCAAAAACAGGCACCCTAAAAAAAAAAAAAATTGTAATAATAATAACAAATGATGAAAATAAATAATAATACACTAGATATACTCTGAAGAAAATGAGACACCACACTGAACCCACAGCCCACACCTCAAATCAATATATTACCACATAACTAAATTTTTATCAACAATAGCACCAGTGAACATGACTTCAAATAAATAAATAGTTATCTATAATTACTTATTAGATATAGTTTGAATTTAGCTTTAGAAACTGGAATATAAAAATGTGAATCTAGATTACTTTCATAAATATTTCAGAACTTTATTATTGAATTTTTGGGAGAAAATCTGGATCTTTCAGTTCGGATTCTAGGGCATGGTAATTTGGCTGAACTTCTTCCTAAACAATAATTATTCTGGACAAAAGAAACTAGAGAAGTTACTAGAATTTAAAGCCAATGGTAATAATTCTTTTATTTGTTTTAGTCTGAAAAGGACACAATGTACAGGAAGGACTAGATCAACTGGCAATATTCTTAAAAATATATAAAGGCTCTTAGTAGGGGAATTATCAGGGAGGGAAGATGGGGAAGGAAGGAGTGCTTTTAACGTACGAAGGGCGTTATTTTGAAGACGTTGAAGGGTCTTAATTAGAGATTTGAAAGTATTTAAATAAGCAATCAGACAATAATTAAAATAAGAATGGATTAGAGAATAATAAACTGACTTAAGAGCAGGGAAAGGGAGGTGGAATTTTAGATACCACAGTAACCCCACATTCCTTCCTAGCTGTATCCTTAGCCTATCAAGATGAAGTTTCCAAGATAAATTTTTAATCAACTGTTAGCCCTAGATACTTACATGACTCCTTCCTGGCAATGGTAGCTAGTTCTCCATTAAAATGGACAGATATTTGGGAAATTGATGGTATGGCATGTGAAATTTGAGAGAAGATGATAAAATGGGTCTTTGAAGAGTTTAACACCATGAGGTTGTCAGCAAAACACTGCAATAGCTTCTTTAGACCAAAACAGAGGTTTTCTCTGATGGCTGATTCATCTGAACCTGTGACAGAATTAGCTGTGTTGACAGAGTTAGCAATGCATGCAAAAAATTCATTTAATGTGTTGGCTACTTCTTGTTGGGCTTTTGAAGATGTTCCATCACGCTTGGCTATGGTCTCAGGAAATGTATTAGTTTTTTGTTTATTCAGGTATTCCTTTATCAGTGTCCATGTCTTCTTTGGTAATCCTTCTACTTCTTGAAACTACTTATGGTAGTAAGCCTGTTTAGCTTTCCTGAGCAGGGTTGTCAGAGTGTTTTTATAATTCTTGAATTGCGTACCAAGTACATCAGGATTATCAATATATTGCCTGAATAGCATATTTTTGTGTTCAATACTGGTTAGTAAGCCTTGGGTGATCCATGGCTGTTTTGGGGTTGCATACCTGGAGTGCTTTTTTGAAAAGGGGCAGGCAAAGTCAAGAGCAGATGAGAATTTCTCAATAAATAGGGTAGCCATTTTTTTTTTAACCAAAAAAAATAAAAAAATAAATAGGGTAGCCATTGCATCTGGGTTGATTTCTTCATAAACTGAAGTCCAGTTGCTTCAAATTTTGTAATGATTTATCATCAATAGTCCTTCTTACTTTTATATTTGGGTTAGATTTCAGTCTATTTATCAAAAATTCACCAATTAACATAGTGATCTGATTCATCAGTTAATACAACATAACTCAAATGTAGATTGAAATTCATAAAAATGTTGTCAATAACTGATGCTGACTGTTCACCAATATGTGTTGGTATTCTTGTTGTTGGAACCAATCTGGCATAAAAGCAAGTAGTTAGTAAATCTACAGGTAGAGATCTTAATTCTTGGGACTCCAAACTCACCAGTCCCAAATCTATATTAAAATCATCCATAAAAACCACTTTATGGTTCTTAAAATTCATCCATTGTGTTGGATCATTCAACTTACAAATAAAATTTGACACACTTGATCCCAGTGGTCAATAAAATAAGCATAGGAGTAGCTTCTCCTTACCAGACTTGATCTCAACCATTAAAAATTCAAACTCCATCTTTTGATACAAATCATTAAAATCCATAATTTTACAGATAGGGAGATTCTGGTTAATAAACACAGCAAGTCCACCTTTCAAACAGGTAGACCTGTTTCTAGTAACTATCCTGTACCCAGATACACCAACCAAAAAACTATTACCATCGCTAAGAAAAGTCTCACATAGTCCCAGAATACTAATACAATTACTATAAAGGAATGTGGATAGAAAGTCTAAACTACTAAGCACTCCTCTACAATTCCAAAACGCGATACGGGAGGATTCTAACTGATTAAATGGAGGGATTTGGTCATTATTTATATATTTACTACAAGGAAAAGACTGGATAAAAAAAATCAGAAGATTCATCACCAGTTAATCCTACCAATTTAAGTAATTCATTTAGGTCAAGTTGTTTTTTCTCAAAATCATGGAGCCGGTCCGATGTTCTCTCATTTAACAATTTTTATCATAATAATATCATACACATAAAACTTACCAAAATCAATATGAAATGATAGGCTAATGAGTAAAAGGTGGTACCTCGGATAATTCCCAGCATGCGAGGAGTGAGAAGGTTGCCAAACTAGATCTAAATTAAACAGTAGCAATACAGACAAACAACAAGTGAAAACATCATTTGATGTTTTTTTATGCTTGTTCATAATTCATATAAAATAACTTTGGGGCCCCTTTATGGATTCAAGATGCAATTTGCAACAGAAGCAAAAATTGAATTATGAAAGAGCATAAAAAAGGCATCAAAGGATGCTTTCACTTTCATCCTAGCTAGATTATAGGGCCACCTAGAAATTTACCAAATCTACTTCTGAATTAGATGCAAAGTTCCATCCTTGAGATCCTATATCCAATAGGTTATTAGACCCTAGCTAAAGATGTGCATTTGTGATAAGGATCCATTATTAACTATCAGGTAACACCTTAGGAAAAGGACTCATCTGAGAAAAACACTGTAGAACAAACAGACCAGAACTACATAATTCCTAGTTTTATGCTCTTACTGATGTGTCTAGTTGTGTTTGTTGGAATTCATCTCTGAATTGTCTCAGATAAAGCACTATACTATATTCAAGACTAAGATTAAAAGTGATAAAATTCTTACTTTATAATATATGGTCTCAATCACATTAACATATTTCTTTTGATTTTCATCCATGTTTCTTCATCATTTTTTTTATCATGATCACAACTATCAACTATCAGGGTTGAAAAAATATGCTCTTTGTCAAAAGATTTGCTAGTCTATATGCAAAACTAAAATTTAGAGTGACTAGATTCTTACTTTATAATATATAGTCTCAATTGATCACATTTAACATCTTTTGATTTTCAAATCATTGTTTGAATGCTCAAATGTGAATACTTCTATCAGGTTCGAGAAAGGATTCTCTATATCAACAGATTTGAAATGTATATTTACAAACATTTAAGATTTTTTTTGGATTTAATAACCTAGCACTTCTGCTGTTATGTATTGTGTGATTCTCCAAATTTCATTGCTATGTTTTATATAAAATAAAATTACCTTAAATATTACCTGCTAGCAATAGGATGAATCAACAAATGAGATTATTTTATCAAAAATGACTTTAAAAAAAGGATGAAAATGAAATGCAATTAATTATGACTTGCTGCATATTGTAAAGTAAAAATTTATTTTCTTTTAGTGTTTAGTAAATAGCCTTGGTGGGACCCATAGGGTGGGGGGGGGGGCTCCAATGCAGCTATAAGAACCAGAAAGGACTTAAATAAGACTACTCTTTTTATCTATAGTTTCCTCCAGGAAACATAGCCTCCTATAGAAACACTAGTGGTTTGGCTTGTGTTACCCAAAATAAGTAGCAATGTACAGGGTAAGACCCCTAGTACTCAGACAGTGGCTAATGTAGTGACAAACTTGAAGTGACAACAAGTTGTGACAAACTTGTAGAGCTTGTTTGCTGTTGAATCTTTTGAATGATCTCAAATCATAGTACCATAGAAGGAGAGTAATTAAGATTTCCAGTTGGGAGAATCTTAAGATTTTAGATTCTCCTAGAGAATCTTATTTCACACTTGCAAGTAATAGGATTAATCATATACATAATAACACTTTTCATTGGGTATATAAACTATGGGACAAGGGTTATTGCACCAATGTCTGTCAATGGCTGACTTAAAGGTTTAAATATTAGGGGGCATAACATGATTCTGGCTACATGATACTTGCTATGCAAAGAATAAAAGATAAACAGAGTGGCTAATTTATTCAGCCCATTAAATGTCAAATTCTTGCAACTTAAAAAACTACATACCTTAATTTGCACTTCAGAGCAAAATTGAAGACCATACTGGATCTGTTCTGCTCCATGTTGAAGATAGTGAATTTTCATCACTGTGCTATGGCTCTGTGATACACTATAAGAGAGGTCTGCTGGAGAGATGCAATTTAAACCCACTTTTAGTAATGGTGACCACAAAATAGATGTGGTATGTGATGGCCATTCTCCAGGGGTTCAAAGCTGACACCACAACACATCAGCAACTTTGGATAGAGTATGCAAGATGGTTGGGTATGACAAACATCAGCCTCCCAACACAGCACTATGACAAAGCTGGCACCAGTTTGTAACTGAATGGGATGGATGGTCCTACTCATATTTCCATGACTTGTGATCCCATTCCTTGTCAAGTCTGGTCTTAAAGGACAGAGCTGTGGGTGTAATCACCATCTCAGCCTGAAGACTTTTATAATTGTTGACTACAAGCTCAGAGAAGAAATGTTAGCACATTTATGTATTAAACTTACTGTAATCACTTTAATCCATTTGAGAGCTTTATGGTCCTCCAGACCTGTAGTGCTCTTGAGTTGATGACTCCCATTTGAACCTCCTCTGCTTCTTCTCCTATTCCTTGTCCAGTTGATGTTTGAAAGACTGGATTGAAGGAGTGCTGACAAGTGACTGACAAATTACAAGCGACCCCTAGAGAATATCTTGTGGTATACTACATTGAACTATAGGTTTGCAGAAACATTGCCCTGGTACTTTGTTTTGTCTGGCACTACATATTATTTGTAGTATCAGAGATATGTAAGGTAGTTAAAGTATTTATTATAAGAACCAGGAACAAGCATAAAAATTCACAAGCATATGGAAAGCTAAGCAATGGTTACTGAGAACAATTCTAGATAAAGCAACAAAATAAGAGGGGGGGGGGTCTAAGGAAAATAGTGTTGTTGCTGGGATCTCTGGGGGATTGTCTGGTGGAGGTCTATTCAACAGCTTCTTGAAGTGACTGGCCCAAACTTTGTTTATGTCAGACTGCTGTGTTATCAGGATGCCCAAGGGGTCTGTTACTGGTCCATGTTGAATAGAGGATTTCTTTCCAATAATCTCATTAGTGATTTTATAGACAGCTCTTGAATCACCTTTCTTTGCTGCCTCTTCTGCCTGTGCTGCTTTTTGCTCCAGCAGGTTTCTCTGGTCTTTTCTGGCACTCTTCTTTACCTCTTTATCCATGGTCTTTACCTCTTTATCCATGGCTCTGTATTCATTGTTTCTGAGGATCTGTTGGTCAGGGGTTTGTCTTTGGATAAATGATGCTTTTTCTTTTTTTCTTGTCTCTATGAGTTCCCATGTTTGGTCAGATAGCCACTGGTCTTTTAGGCTCTTGTGGCTCAATTGTGGCTTTTGCGGCATTGTGAAAGCACAACTTTATGTTTTCCCAGTATTGATTGCTATCAGCATCATCTAGTAAAGACAAGGCTTCAAATCTATTCCAGATCTCTAGTTTAAAGGCTTGGTTGAATTCTCTCAACCTCAATTTCTCTGAGTCAAAGACTGGGTTTAAGGAAGCCTTTTTTGTGTTTCTATTTCTTTTCAATTCGAGACAGATTTTTTCTGCAATCAGATTATGATCTAAGCTGACATCAGCTCCTCTATATCCCCTTATATCAAGTAGGCTTGATCTCCACTCCCTGCTCCAAAGACAATGGTCAATCTGATTTTGGGTGTGGCAATTGGGAGATATCCTAGAATATTTGTGTACATCCTGATGAGAAAATAGGGTACCTCCAATTACTAGGTTGTTAAGGAGTGCAAAGTCAATAAGTATTTCTCCATTTTTGTTTTGCTGACCCAGGCCATGCTTGCTGAGAACCTCTGAGGAAAACGATTGGTTGTTCTGTACTTTCACATTAAAGTCTCCTAGAAAACATGCTATGTCATGCCATGGTATGTCATTTGCCATGGAGTTGAGAGCTCTGTAAAAATTTGTTGGTGGCGTCATTGGTGGGTGTGTAGCATACTATTACTGACAGTTTCACGTGCATGCCAATGAAGTGGGCTTTCGGGATTCTAGGTGACACTGGTGTCCACTGTAGTAGAGCTTGGGAAGTCTGTTTTGTCATCATTAGGGCTACTCTGTATTCATGCTTTTACTGCAATCCACTGTGTATAATGGTCACATCTCCATCAAGTTTATTTGATCCAGATTCTAGCCATCAAACTTCCAACAGAGCCAGAAGGTCGAGGTGGTAATCTTCCAGTGCTCTTAGCACTTGTTCAGTCTTGGAGTCTTGAGACATGGTGCAGACGTTCTAGAAACCAAATCTGAGGTGTTGTTTTGCATTCATAAATCTTGTCCGTGGGCATGCAGAGGTCATCATCAAAATGGGGGCTCGAAAATCCAAGGCTCAAACTTGATGTTTCAGTTGCAGCTAGGATGTCCCCCAAGGGCAGGCCCTTGAGGTCCCGGGTGTGGGTTGCAAGCTCACAGCCTAACCCTCCCTCTTTATCCTGGCTTGGGACAGGTTGCATACGCAGGCGAGGTACCAATAGTAGAAAGCAATTAAATATATTTGATAGTGACTGTATGAACAAAGTACTGTAAAAAAGTACATTTCTCTAAATGAAATTGGGTATCACTAGATGTTATTCAAATAACTTGATATTATCCACCAAAAGCCAGAGAGGACACATTGTTCTACAGTTCAGTTACCCTGTAAGTAAAATAATGTTTCTTGTTCTTTTTTTTCTTTGGCTTAGAGGGTTTTGTTTAAGAGTGCTTTTCAGTTGAATGATAGTTACTAAGACTAAAAAATGATGTAGAATTATTATCATAAAAATACTTAATGACCAGGAGCACTTTAATTGCACTAGCACAGTGTCTATGGAATTAAAAAGAAGAAACTCAAAGCCTGGTAGCCCTTCTCTCAACTCCTTCATCTTGGATTTTTTCAATAAAAGAAGTTGGCAACAAAACTGAGGTGTAGCATTTGCAAACAGGACAAGCCAAACTATATATAGCATCAGGACATTTGATAGGCTGATTTTTTTAAGCTCCATTTTAGAGTTAAGAGGGAATAATTAGCAACCTAAAACTTTAGATACATGTCTGTCAAACTTCAAAGGCATATAAAAGTAAACAGCAAGGTCATACACAGACCACCATAAGGAAGTTTTGCCTTGGGAATAAAGTAGGAATAATTAGGCTCATGACTTTAGATAGAATAATGTACTTGGAGGAATATGTAAATAAGAAGTTCAGATCACTCCATTGATATAGGGATGTGAGATTATTTTGCAGAAGATGTATGTGCTCAGTAGTGCTAAGTAAAGTTTCATGTTGTGTGGAAACATCTTAAAAGTGAAATGCCAAGCAAAAAATGATAAATCATTGAAAAGTAAAATAGTTTTTGACCCAAGCTGCTCCCTTTGGGCACCCCATTTTAAAATATCAGCCAAAAGATAGCTTTTCATCAATGATTACCTCCTGAGTTTACTTTGACTGAAAATAAGTGACAAATCAAAACATTTAAACCTGTGCTATAAGAAATAATTTTGTACCAGGAAAGGTATTGAGATCTAATTGAATGTTTTTGAGAGTTCAGTATAAACACAATCATAATGCTGGCTAAGCTCTGCAAGTTGTTGGAAATTTGCAGTAGTTTCAAGAAGTTGACTATTAGAAGATAATTTCTTACAAAAACCTTGCTGTGAGGAGGGCCAAAAAAAATTACAGTAAAATTTATTTGGGACTTGACACAATTAACCTCTCAGCTACTTTAGGAGTATGCCAATAATTTTTAAAGCTAAACCTAAATCACAGCTTGGATCAAGTTAAGGATTTGTGTCCTTGTTATGCTCTGGGGTGAGTTCTGTAGGACTAATTTTCTCATCTGGTTGCTTATTACCTTAAATCACACTTGCCAGCAATAGTGTGCCAGTCAGTGAAGATGGTTTGCTGACATATCAGGTGAGTCTCAAACTAATTGCCAGGGCTTGTTGCAGCAATCTTTGTCAACTGATTATTTGAATAACTCAATACTGGCAGAAGAGACTGTATCCTGTTCTAACAAGTTCCATAGACTCACCACCTGATTAGAAAAAGAATTGCTATACAACCTTGAGTTGGCATGTTTCTTGAAAAGTTTTTGATCATGTCTTCTTGTTCTTTAAAATACATCCATTTGAAAGATATTTGGGATAATAATTACTTCCTATTGGAGGACTCAGCTATCTCCCAGTCAAACAGGAACTCTTGATGTTTCCACTGTTTCTCAATTTTGCATTTAAGTCTGAATGGATTCAGCAGATACAGTGTCTTCAAGCTTTCAAAAGCTTGTTCCATAGACTGGTAACTCTCAGGCTAAAGGATTAGCTTTCTTTTCTAGTGGTTCAATGTTGCTTTTAAGGTTTCTTTGAATGTCTTCTAGTCATGTGATGCAAGGGGTGGGCAAATGAAACAGAAAGGGTGTTTTAGATATGATTTTGGGGGCTACAATCGTATCCCCTTTTTTCTTCCATGTGTCATTTGATTTGTAAATGTCACTTGATTTACAAAAAGGGTAAGAATATTCTACTTCTGAATCTGAAGTTTCTTTTGAAAATCTGTCAAAATAGTAGAAATTTTCCCAAATCTAAAACCAATCCAGCATGTTCTTATTTGGCAGATTTAATCTAAAATAAAGTTTTGTGCCAAAAGTTGTTTTGGTTTTGCTATGTAAGTGAAGGTTGGCTATTTCTGTATGTCTCTGCTTCAAGGCACAATTTAAGATGGTTGAGAAAATTTTTTTTTTGCTGAGACATTTGCCTTCATTTTAAGATGTATGAAAAGCATGTACTGTCAATTATGTGCTTAATTTTAAAGGTTTAGGAAGTTTTTTCTTTATTGAGGATAGTTTGTCTAAATATGTATAGTTTCCCAAACATCTTGGTGGCATGTTTAAGATTTTATCCAATAGTGCAACTTCCAAAACTTGAGGCTTTGAGACCAAAATATGCCTAGTTCACCTCTGAAAACATTGGAAGAGGTAAGTTATATGTAGTCTAAAAATCTGCTGAAAGTAGGTGATGTGGGTAAATAATCTTAATTTGTCTGTGTCTCCTTAGACTTTTCTTTTTATCTACCTCATTTAAATTATAAATTTGTTTTACAAACTTCTTTAAGAGACGAAAACATTGGCTTTTTAATGGGAAAGCTTCTAGCTGTCCTATTTGTAACTGCAAGAATTTAGTCACTAAAACAAACAAGAATTTCTATGTTTTTACATATGATGTTGTAATCCATTCCAACAAAAGTTTCCCAACTTACTGATTAGAAAAATAATGACCTGTCACAATCAATGTTCCCCCTTTTTAATATATTCCTCATCTCAAAAACATGCTCTAATTGCCTTGAAAGACAAGCCTCAACAATTAGTACATTATCACCTACAGAGAAAAACAAGACAGTTTTACTAACCATTCTCAAGTTTTTACCACTATTGTCCCATGGACAGTTGTAGGGCGTTCAATTCTAATATACCAAGGATAGGGAAAATATAATCTGCATTGCTTGATTTGGTTAAGTTTTTTTTTATAAAACATATATCTTAGGCAGATACTTGTATGATATAGTAGCAACCTAATATTCTTCATCTAAGCAGAACCTAACTGTTTTTTTTTTATTCATGTATGAAATTTATTTAGTTTACAATCTGTATTGAAAGATAATTGTGTCTAACCAAGGATGTTAAAATGAAGCTTTGGGATTTGCCAAAGACTAAAGGAGAGGCAATTAGATTTTTCCAGGATAAAGGGTTGTTGCCCAAAACAAAAAATTGCATCAATGGACACAACATGACTTAATACTCTAAAAAGCCTTGTTGGAGGTGTATGAGTAAGACATGTCAGAAACAAGCTGGTTTGCATGTCAATATGCTGGTTTGCATGCAGCAGTGAGGTCAGAAGGCAGATATCCTTTAAACATGATTCTTTATGGCATCAATGTGTTCTGGGCGGCCTGCATTCTATAAGTTTCCACTGCAGTTTCCATAATTTTTAATAAAGTATTATATTTTAATCATATTTTGTGATATTTCATAAGCATTGAGCATCAGAGAAACAGGTTATACTTAGAGGAAGAATTTGAGGTTGGCACTATATCATACAAGTACCTTAGGACAAATTAAAAAACAATCAGAAATTTAATTTTTGAAAAAAAAGACCTCCATATGCAGCATTTGGTTATAGTGAGTACCAAAAAAGAAGAGAAACATGTGTGACAAAGCAGCAAAAAGATCTAAGAATTTATGACTCTAGACTGCTTAAGGAGGAGTGGCTTTCTTTTGAATTGAGGTGTCTGCAATCTGCAGATTGTTAATATTTTGTCAAATTTCCATTATCATTGTCAAGTTTAACTGATTAGATTTGCTTATTTTTTTTTATGACTTAATATAGTAACATTAACAAAGTAGTGGCACTGGCTTAAAACTTCATGAATTACCAACAACTAAAGTGTGCATAGCTCCTAAACTCTAGGACTGGCACTTTGGAGGCTGAACATTTCTTAGGCCATGGTTTGTATCTGAGACTGTGTATAAGTTTGGTAGCATATTGTTGGAGATTTTCTAAGGGTGTCATATTATTGCTCTGAGGCAAAAATTGAATCAAAATCAAATCTGTCTAACAATGCATATACATGACTTAAGTTGCATAAACATATCTTGATTACTTATATCATATCTACACTCAATACATTTATCAATTGTCTGTTTTCCAGGTTCTGATTATCTGACATGGACTTGCAGGTTCAGGATTTGCCACCCAATAAGCGGCAAAAGATTGACAACTATGGAGGTCCATCAGGATCATCAGGTAATGTATTGTTAATTCTACTTTTTGTTGGGAGAACTATTGTTTGAACAATGAAGCCTGGAGAGTTCAAGGAATTGGACATGGACTAAGGGGGGGGTATTTTCCACCCCACATATAGTTCCAAATAGTTACCTTTGGTCCCCTATTGAGGTACAGTGATTCAGTATTAGAGGGGTCCAGTTTGAGTTTTTTCATAAGAGACTGACAACTTGATAATGCACAAATTTACTTTTTAAATGACCCTCTGTATGTTTTCTATTTTGTGTTTTAAATGGCATGATGCCCATTAATATAACCAAATCTGATGTAGACACCCAATTGATGAAGATTAACCCAAATAAATCTACAGGACCAGATGGAGTACCCCCCCCCCCCTCCTGGCTACTACACTAGATGTATGCAGTGTTGTTGCATCTTCTCACTCTACTTTTCTAAAAGTCCCTTAGTACTAAATATATTCTGCAAGATTGGAAGAATGCTTACATCATGCCTGTACACAAAGGGGGCAATAGAAGTGGAGCTAACAATTATCAACCAATTAGTCTTACCTCAGCAATTGGGAAAATAAGGTATAGTCAATTCAGCCATTATTACCTTAAATCGCATTTTCCAGCAAATAAGGAATTAATCCTGTAGGCGCTGGAATAGTCAAGATGCTGAGCCAACGTGTTGGCTGCATCCCATTCTTGAAGCCATGGCTTGGACAACCAATCTTTGGTTCATTATGGCTCATTTAAATACTAATAATCTACTATCACCTAATCAACATGGATTTCATCTCAGTCGATCAGTTGACACTAACCTCATCAACACATATGAGCATGTCTCTAAACTTATAGATGAGGGATCTCCTGTTGATATGTTATTACTAGATCTAGCCAAAGCATTTGATAAAGTTTGCCACAGGAGACTAAACTCTAAACTCTGCACAATGGGCATCCATGATGATGTTGTCAACTGGATAATGCAATTTCTTACAAATAGAAAGCAGGTGGTAGGGGTAGTTGGAGATAAGAGATCAACCTTTTTCTTGGAATCAGCAGATGTAAAAAGTGAAGTACCCCGAGGAACAGTTTTGGGTCCAACTTTTTTAATATTTTCATCAACAATGCGCCTTCAATCATAGAAAATAAAATTTTATTGTATGCAGATTGTCAAGGTGGGCAAAATCCTGGCGGCTTGAATTAATATACAGAAATGGAGTCATTCATTTTGGAGCAAATAACCCTCTGTGCCAGTATTTTATGGAATCCAGCAATGGTTCAAAACATCCAATCATATGTAGTTCTGATGAAAAAGATCTGGGAGTCTTGGTTGATGATAAGCTCAACTTTAATTTTCATGCACAGTCTGTAGTAGCCTGTGCCAACCAAACTCTTGGTTTAATAAAAAGAACATTCTGCAGTAGATCTCCAGTTGTGATCACCAAACTCTTTAAAGGCCTGATCAGACCGAAATTGGACTTTGGGATGGCTGTGCAAGTTGATTCACACTTGCTGTGGTAGTGTGTTACTGTGGGATTTTTTTTTGTGTGTATTTATTTTATTATTTTTGGTATGCGTGTGTGTGTGTTAGTCTATGATGTGTGTATTGTATTTTGTTGTTTTTCTAGCTATGCAATAACAAGCTAATACTGTGTTATGACTTGTGGAAAATGATGACTTTGAGACGTTTTGAAGATAAGGAAAGTGCATGGGCACTGTTCTGTTTTTCTGAAGAAACAGAGAAAATATAAACATGGCTTGAATGAAAAAGAACAGAAACAGAACAGGTCAACAGAAAAACAGATGACATGTTTTTGTTTCTGTTCTGTTTTTTTGGTAAAATCAGAAAACAGCTGTTTTCGTTCAAAAAACAGCTGTTTAAATAGCTGTTTTTCGAACACCTAAGGCTTAAAGAAGAAAAAAATTGTAAATGATAAGTTTTGGTTTATTATCGGTACTATTGCAGCATTTTCCGCCAAAAAGAAAAGTTTTTCAATAAAGGGGCGAAAAACTGTCTATGCACACAACATCGCCATCCTTTTTTATGGTTATTTTCTTCCGTATTTTCCGTTCCTTTTTTTCAAAAATGCGCTTTTATGTTTATATAGAATCTCCTGGAATTTCCCGGAAATGCATACTAATTATTTGAGACGTTTTGAAGATAAAATAATTTTCGTCGTCAAATTGCAGAGTCAGCTCAAAGTCATTAGTGTTTTAAGAGAGCCCATAGTTGCTTTGGCGGGGACAGTCTCCCCCTGCAGACCATGCTTTCCCCCTTCCCCTATCCTGATGTTTGGAAGCCATCTGAAACAATGTAGGAAAGAAGAAAAATGCACTGGAAAATGACACTTCTTACCGCCAAGTCAAAATTTTCGTTGCCTCACAGCTTAAAACAACTTTTTAGGATTAATTATTTCCTAGTCAATTTGTGTGAGAGACACATCAAAACAAAATTCATGGTTTAAGGGTACTTTGTATGTTTGTACGGCGCTTTGCGATTGAAAATAATGTTCTAGGCCCTCCACCGAATTCATTCTTAAGTTATTATGTAAAATGAAATTTCTCAAATTCTGAATTTCAAAGAAACTTAGACCCTTCGCTACACAATACTTTATTTAAGCATTCTATTGTCTTAAATAGGTTTTTAAAGGGATTCAAATATAAGAACAATTGCACTTTTTGAAAACTTATTTCGAAAATTTCTTTCGCTTTGTGGCAGAAGACACTTTCTTCAACCCATACACTTGCTTTATTATAGAAAGTGTTGCTACATCAAACTTTTGTTTTAAGAATACGAGTGGGCATGCTTTTGATTATTTAGGCACGTCTTCATGGTCCATTCCTAAAGGAACAGGGGTAGTGATAACCTCGACTATCAATGTTTGAGCAAGTGTAACGTGTCTTCGGATAGCCAGTGCTGCAACCTCATTTTTTGACAGACACCCAGCTCCCCACACTTCTTCTCCATTGCTTTTACCGCCCTCTTCCTTAGATACTGCATCAGTTTATTCAGATTCTTCAGCACACCTATCTTCATTTCCGGAGTTTTCAGAATAAGGAACCGAAAGCGTCTGATTTATTTTCACCAGTTGGATCGACATCTTCGACTTTATGAAAGGATTCCAAGCAATCTTCTTCAGGGATGTCATTAGCTAAGCTTCGGGTGGACCAAAATCCAAGAACGCGTGCAACAGATGAATGAAGACAATGTTAAAAACATGAAGTTTAGAAAAGGGCTCGTATCCTACAGGCTTCGGTGACATTGTTCCCAGAATCAGTCACAAGGCGGAACATCTTATCTGTCATTGAAAACTTCCTGATTGCAACTTGGATTGCTGAATGGATGTTAGTAGTTGTATGAGAATGCTTATGCCTCTTGAAATGTGAAAGATAGTGGTGCAACCTCTGCTCATTTTTCATCTTCCTGGGGTAATAGGCAGTGATACATGTAGAGCCAGATCCTTTTGCAGACCATCAGTGAAAAGTCAAGCTAATCTGAGTGGCAGATCTTAAAGCAGCCTTCTGAACTTCTTTTTTTTTTCTGGCAGCAAAACCTTATGACGATGGACGGTTCCCCCAAATGGTGCTTTCAAGCCCCTTGTTGTTTTTTTTTAAATAAGCTGTTTCATATCTGGCTTAACAAACAGAGAAGGTGGCAATTTGTCCTTAAACAGGGTTTTACAGCAGGCGTCCACAGGCCTGCTTGTTTTGATCGATTGTAAAAAAAAAACGTCGTATCTCTGCTCTTATTCCAGATTTCCCTAATCCTTTGCCCTCTGTGTCACTTGCTTTACTACCTGGAGCTTTCTCAAGGGAAGCAGCCTGACTTGATATATTTTTTTTAGTAGGTTCGGGTTGGTTATTTGCTACACCAGCCGCATATAATTTATCTTTATTCATATCAATTGTGTGCTTCCTCTTAAGATAGTATATAAATGCCATGACAGAGACTCCTTTAGCCTTTAGAGACACTCTTCAGAAGTTGCACCTAATACTTCCTTTGCTTCCTTTTTCCGTAGGGTACCCAGAGAGATGTCTTGGAACATCCAAGTCGTCAGCAGAAAAGGACATCATGCTTGTCTTAAAACAAAGGTTGATTTTAGGATTTTTCACAAAATTAGAAGCACCTTTCAGTAGATTACCATTTTGAAAATTGCACGTCCAGCCAAATATCTGACCTCTTTCACCTCAGTGGCGTAATTAGGGGGAAAGGGGCCAATTTCCCCCTGAACCGTTTTGTTTGCGCAGTGAGCCAAGAAAACCTGTCAGCACATAAAAGCAAAATGACAGCTCCTAACTACGGTTTCCTAAAAACCTAGACAATTTGCTGCACAGTATTAATTTTTACGGGAATTTACTTGTCTATAATAGGTATTTAAAACACAGATACAAGCAATAATATACTGCTTAGTGACATTTTTTTTAAATTTATTGTGCTGTATGGCAAAAATTACCGTGTTCACTGGAAGATGTGTTATCCTACAGAATGAAAAAAGTGAATCAGCATTTTTTAAGACTTTGGCCAGCTAGGCCAGAATCAGCTAGTTAGGCCACTGTTTCAATTCTAGGTTTTTCCCTGATAGGGTTTCCATTGATTATATTTAGAGATGGTTTTCTTAACATGAGAAAAAGTATATTTGGCATCTTGAAAAAGTATATCTTGTTATGTTGATGCAATAAAACGTGCCAGCAAAAACATATATTTCTACTGGACAAGACTTCAAAACATTTACATTCCTCTCTGACTAAACATTTAAGAAAATTTAGAATTAATATCGGTATTTATCATGTATTGGCTAGTATGGTAATCATAGCAAGTCACTGTTATCTAGAAGCATAAATTCCATAAAAACCGCTGAATTAAAGTTTTCCCGGTTAAAAGTGCAGATTACTTCCCATGCAATGTAGGATACAGAGGCCCTACCAATAGAACCAGAATATACAGTAATAAGTGATTTTTTGAATCCTGCTTCACCTAGACAGTATCTATGGAACTTTTCTGCTCAATTGACTGAATAATATACACTAAAAAATAAGTTGTTTTAGTGGAACAAAACTGCACCTTTATCGTTCTCCCATTTACACCTTTAGCTGCACATTTGATATGTTAGACACACTGGGTGCCATCATTTTACTTACTTCTACTTTATATTAACGCTCCAATTCCAAAAACTGTATGGGGTGTAACCACGCATCTTCAAAATTTCAAATTATGATTTAAAACACTATTATGCAAGTTCAAAATTTCTTAATATTTCATTCTCGAATCAGTACAGTAAAATCAAGAACACAAGAAAAACAGGTAGAAAAAAAAAACAGAAACAGGACAAAATAGCAATTCTAAAAACAGAGACAGAACAGGAAAAAAACAGGTCATCTGTTTCTGTTCGGTTTCTGTTTTTTGTAAGAACAGAACAGAAACAGGTACTTTTAAAACAGAACAGAAACAGAAACAGTGCCCTTGCTTACTTGTGATGCAAAAGAATATCATATGAGTTCATAACTTGTAAATAAAATAATTTAAACAATCCTTAATCAAAACGTTTATTTGCTTCAGCCAGTATTCGTTGCGAGTTTTGCACAGGTTCGTCCCTTGTTATGGGACTCCCTTTCCACCAGTATAACAGGAAATTTTTAAGGGAAAAAGCTTAAATCAACTTTTGATATTACTAGCTTATTACTCAATGAATTAAGTTTGTATCTATCCTTCTGCTAACCAATGAGGATTTTGGTGATTATTCTGAGGTCCTTGCCTATCATGCTTGGGAGATGGGTTTGACGCATGAATGCTAACTATAGACAAATACGGAGAAATAAAAGTGATTTTTTTTTCACCAGGGAAATAAGGCCTTTAGTAAGGTGGTGGTTAAAAATGAGGATAAAGGTATCATTCTCTTCATTAATCTTCACAATAGTTAAAAAAAATAATGAACATACGTTTAGCGAAGTAAAATTCTTAAATGGAATATATCTAAACTTTTGCAATGTTCGAAAGTATATCTGCTATAAGGAATGTATGCTTTACAGTGATTAGAAAATTGCCATAGAATGGTTAAGACAATGGATTCAATACGGTCAATCTAATGTCTGAATTTACTGTAAATGTATGTATTTGTACAGGTCTGTATAATTGAAGTTTTTTAGAGGGTCTTTGTGAGGTGGGAGGGAAGGGAATTTCATGGAGGGCCCCCTCTCCCAGCTATCTTTGGGCATGTATATATGCATTTAGTAATTACAATTTTAATCACACCTAATCATATATAGGATGAGATGTATTTCAAACAAGAAACATAAATCATTCAGTGAGTAAAATCTCTATTCCCCATGAAGGCTTCATGGCCTGTAAAGGATACAGATCACAAAACCAACTTGTACACAGATAAACTATTAAGTATTAAATTCATACCATTCAAAGCATTTACTTATAACAGAAAGAAAAAAGAAAGAGGGATTCATAAAAATAAAGAGGAATATAAATGGAATTAAAGGCTCACGAAATATTAAGAAGAACATGACATGATTACACAATATTTTTTAGATGTATTTGACCTTGAAGACAAGCTGCCTGATGAACTCCTCCCTAATGACATGCTTAGTTCCAGTTCCTGGAATGATGGCGGTCGTCAGTCAAACCAGAACATGCAACAGCCTACTTCAATGGGGATGAGCATGTCTATGTCAAATGGCATGGACAACCAAATGTCTCATCTTTTGCAGAATAAAAATCAAGGACAACACATGAATGTGTCTGTTCCTGGTCAAAGCCCTCTATCAGGAATGAACAATTCACAGTTCCATTCACCACCTAATATGATTCCAAAGAATGACATGAATATGCTGAATAATATGATGGTGAGTAGTGCAAATAACGGACCAATTGGAATTAATAATATTGGAATGAGTTTGCCAATTAAAATTGGTCAAGTGAATACGATTGGTAATGGTCAGATGGTCAATGCTGGTCCAGTTGGAATGACACGAACAGTAATGACTAGTGGTATCCAGCAGCAGATGAGACCCCAGATGAGTCAAATTAATATCAATCAATCTAATATGCCAATTATGAATCAAGGTCCAAGAATGCAGGTAAGTTTTTTGTTAATTGATTATAACCAGGAAGTGTTAAGCTAGTTGTTTGTTACTATTAAAGAATATTATTACTGAGCTTAAGAATTCTGAAAGTGATTTAAAAGATAAATTAAATAAAATGAAAAATAAGACAAATGTAATGGAAGACACCTTTCTTTTTTTGGCTTCTTTCTTTCAATTTTAACTATTGTGCATAGTTGTGATAGTGTCTTTTTAGTTCTTCCTATGAGATGGAAAGACAACGAAGTATTTGTACCTTGGAAATAAATCTTTTGCGTTATGATGGTATTATGTGTTGTTTTTTTTTATTGATATGACGCTACTGACTTGGTGTTAATTGGCTCAGGTGAACAGGGATTTATTTTTGGAAATGGGGATTGTTAAAAAGAAAAACAGGTAATATTATATGCAATATTTAAAAATGATTGGAAATAGCAGAAAATACACATTTGTAAAATTAAAAACCATTTGTATAGACTGGCAAATGATCTGTGTGTTTTAAAGGATTTGTTTATAAGAATCAGTTTATAAAAGGTAGGTCAATTAACCCATAGATTGTGCAGAAAAACAAAGACTGGATGAACTAAATATTCTGCTTTCTAATTTGAGTTATTTTAATGCAATTCTCTGAATATGTATCTGGAGTCTTATATATCCAGATTTGAATATCTAAATCTGGATTGATTATGAAAAATTTAAGATAAATCACCTCCTTTTTTAGTTTTCAGTATTATTTTATGTTTGTAAACATTTTAACAAGACTGAGCTAGGTGTAAAGACAAAAAAAAATGTTGATGAAAAGACGTTTTTAACAAAAATGGTAAAGAATCTCGATTTTTTCCATTGTAAGTTGTCCCAGGTTTATGAATCTGCCATAGTTTTACTTGTGTATAACTGTTTAAAACCAGAATAAATCTAATATCTCAGATTACGAATATACCATTACTCAGTCCTAAATGTTGGTCATATCTGGGCTTTCTGTTGAGTTTGTGATGAAAAGTGTGCAGTGTGCAGAATATAGACCATCAATGATAACTATTAACCTTCCTTATGTTCTATAGAGTTCTCAGTTTGGGTCCCTTGGCCCTTTCAGACATTCAGAAACTGTTGAACAGAAGCTGTTGCTTTAATATTCTTAGAGAAACAGCTTCTATTCAAAATAATTAGTATATTATAGTTCGCTTCTTGTTGTTCGTTTTAGATTAAATATGAAAAAAAAAACAACTGGTACTACCATGATTGTCCCTTATGTGTTTTTTTTATGTTTTTTCGAAGTTTTACTAGTGATGGGATGCTGCTAACATTTTCCCAGTTCAGTGATTCTGTCTCTCCAATGTCTTGATTCTGATTCTAAGCATACTTAATTTCATTTTAAGAGTGTTCATTGATTATATCTAATACTGCATAGTCACATTGCCAAATCAAGTTTGGTATTGGTTATTTTTCTAATGCAACAACTATGAGTCAGTCTCAGAACCAACCTCCATTCTAGCATACCCGAAAGTATATCGTACTTGTATCTTTCGACAAATATGGGAAACCTGTTGTGCCCTTACATTAATTAAGCTATGAGGTTTGCTTGGAATTCATATATTCTAAGATTTGGAGGGGGCAAGTGCCCCCTTTTCCCAATTGACGCCAGTGAGGCCCACCCTCTGATTTTGGTTTAAAAAATGTGATAGTCCCATTCAAGCAGGGAACAGTTAATGCTTGACCTAAAATAAGTGTCAATTTTTTAAGTAAAAGGCTACAAAGAGGGTTTAATTTTTTGTATAGATTTGATACTTGGGGGTTACTGTATTTATATTTCTGAAGTCCAACCGTGTTTTAAATCCAGTGGAATTACTTAGTATATAAGCATTATAAAAAATCTACTAATCTATTCATACATTTATGTATAATTAGGACGTTCAACCATGGAAGACGTGATCTTTAACTGAGCGTTCATTTTTCTTTCTTGGGGGTGGGGGGGGGATTCAACAAAATGCACAACATGATAAAGCTTTTACATGCACAGCTTTCAGTATTAATTAGAACATTTATTCTCGGAAAATTATTCTTGTGAATTTGGTTGTTAATTAGATGTGTGTACCCTGTTCAAAACTCTTTATATAAATCGGAATGGAAATGACAATCATAGAGAAATTCAGGAAGGTGTACCAACCCTGATGTTGATTTTCCTATTTAGTTTTGGGATTGGGAAGAAAGTTGGGGTTTTGAATATCCTCAGTTTGGATCACTGGTTTCCGATGTTGTTTGTATCTTCCACAGGGAAATACTTTCATACATTGTTTAGCCTTGCAAGGGATCTGGTTCTTTTTGCTGAAGGGCTTGGGGAGGGGGGTTCGATAATACAAAAATGAATTTTAGGCAATAATTTTCTAGGGAACTATTATCATGTGTTCAGGTGTACAATAGGGGCAGATCAATTTTTAAAAGGGATATCTTGAGAACATTGATTGTAATCATATGTCCTTTTGGGTTTCTTTAGTTGAATATATGTTTTTTTTTTGGTAATAAGAATTGTATATATTTACTTGAGGGAATCAGGATCTCATAGATAAATAAGTGATCTATGACAAAAAAGCTATATATCACTTATTTAAACCACTAGAAGAGATAAATAATCATTTCTTTTCTCTTCTTTGTGGAAGTTAATTCACCTGGCTCACGGAATAATCCAATTTTTAGCACAGGCTATGTGTGAAATAGATACAGATCCAATTTGAACCATTTATGCATTTCTGCTTTTCATTTTTTTTTAATCTTTGTTTTAATTTCTAGAACCCAGGCATGTCAATCAGTCAAATGGGACCTTCTAACAACTCTGGACAATTCAGTTTTAATGTTTCTTCAGCTGGAGGCCTGTCAAACCAAATTAGTGGCATTAACCAACGACCTATGATGCAGCAGCAGCAACAACCTAGGTTTCAACATGTCAATATGGATATGAGACCTATGGTCACAATAAACCAAACTCAGCAGAATTCGAATCAATCTGGATTGTCTCAGCAGCCTATTAGTCAAACACAAGTGACTGGGTCATCAATAACTCTTCAAGGTCCTGGCCCAGGAGGTGGACCCACTCAACAGCAGCCCCCTGCTCCCCAATCCACCAACCAGTCAGGTGGGACTGCATCTTCTACAGATCCTGAAAAGAGGAAGCTCATTCAACAGCAGCTTGTCTTGTTATTACATGCACATAAGTGCCAAAGGAGAGAAAATCAATCAAATACTGAAGTAAAGGTTTTTTTATTTTAATGTCGTTGTTGTTTTTCTTGGGGGGGGGGGGAGGGGGTACCTTACATGGAAGAGATGTTTAATTTACAAATGCCCTCATTTGCTTACAATGGTAAAACTCACATCGTCTCTGAGAAAGGAAAGACAGAGAAACATGGTAGTTTGAGAAAAATGGAAGGTGAAATACAGGATTAAAATTAAATTGACTTGTCTTAAAATCAAAGTGCCAGAAGAAGAATATGTTTGGTATGAGAACAAACTATAACTTGTAAATTTATAGTAACTATTCAGAGCTTTGTCTTCAGTGCCTATTGGCCTGATCATCATTCATTTGATGGAATGTGCAAATAAATACAGACTCATTTGATAAATCCTGGGTGAAATATTGAGGATTTGTCAATATTATAAAAAAATATTGTCTTTAGTAAGTCTTTATCCTCTTTTTACGTTCGAAGTTCCGTCGTATGTAATACCTGTAATCAGTTAAGCTCTTGTCGACCTAACTTTGAAGAAAATGTGTTGGTGAGTTTTTTATGGTGGCGATTTTTTTCGAACGTTCTGTTTTTTGGGGGGATTTTGTGGGCATATCCACTGTGGCATGTTTTGGGTTTGAGCTTGGATATACAGTTATAATTTTTCTATCATCAAAGATTTTACATGTTTTTTTTTTCTCCAAAATTTACTTTTGGAATTAAAGAAAAATTCTGATTTTAGTGGTTTCTAACGCAGTTTTAAGTATTAAACCTGTAACTGTAATCTTCTTCTTTCATGCATCTATAATTTTATGCAATGATTTATTGATTATTTTTGGTTGAATTTTTGAGATTTAAGGCGAAAAATAACTCCAATGATTGCAAACAGATTGGGCTACAGACACATCATGGGTTGCATACTAGTATTCAGTGTATAAGCTACCATCTTTTTTTATTATTATTTTTATTATTTTAAATCCAGGGAATTTCTTCAATATAACCTTTATAAAATTGTCTACTAGTCTATTCATACAAAAGCCTATAAGTAGGTCATTAACCTTGAAACACCTACCTTTTAGCTGAGGATGTAGGCTACGTATTTTTTTAAGGGGAGAGGAGGAGGGGGGGGGGGGTCAACAAATTGTATAACAGGATAAAACTTTTATATGCATAGATTTTGATATAAGAACATTTACTCTGAGAAAACTATTATTTAAAAAAAAATCGTTTTTTATTCTTTTAAAAGTTTAGTCTGGTTACCAAGTGCAAAGAATGTTTAGTTTTGTAAATTTCAGTGTATTCACGTTTTGGATGAGAAATAAGAAAGAGGAATTTTTTGGTGTTTGAGAAAATTCTGTTTTACAACGTTGTTTTTACAAAAATATAAATAGATTTTCTCTAGCAATCATAGCTTTGGCATATTAAATGTTGAAGCTGCTGGTTGAATTTTTTGTTTTAGCTGGTAAGCTCTTAAAATCATTCGGCTAAAATATTGTGCTAGCCATTTCATTTTTTTAATGAATATAAAAAAATTTATAAATCATTAAAAATAGTTCATTGAAAATTAAAATTTTCGATAGAAAATTTCAAATTTTGTTATGCAAAGACCCTGTAATGAATAGAATATGATTAAATTCTCGAATTTAGTGTCAGAAGAAGAAGTCAGAAGTTTCTTCCTAAATTGCGTTTATTTACAGTGTACCCTGCCCCATTGCCGTACAATGAAGAACGTGTTAACTCACATGACAAGCTGCCAAGCTGGTAAATCATGTGAAGTTCCCCATTGCTCGTCTTCCCGACAGATAATAACCCATTGGAAGAATTGTCAGCGAGCAGATTGTCCGGTTTGTCTTCCTCTCAAAACAGCAAATACAAACAGAAATCCCAGTGGTAAGATATTACGCTTTCTACTGCTAAACTCAAGTGTTTTGTAAGGCAATTATTAGATTCACTACATTGAAGTTTTCTGGGAGTAAGTTTTTATTATAGTGGGAAGGAATATTAGCCAAGCCCTTTTATCTGTGCTTCATTTGAAATGTTTTTCAGTTAATTATAAAGGGAATTGATCTTCTTTTTGCCCCTGAAAAACCCTGGGTTTAGGGGTTGGGTTTTGAGAATGCTGTCAAAAGTCATATTCTTTTTGGTTGGAAAATAACTTTTGATGTTAAGTTTGTGCTTTTTTAAGCTGAGAATGAGACCGTATTAAATTTACGCTTACACAGTTTATGACAAGGGCAGTTTCTTTTCTGTCTTTTCCACTCTGGAGATAGAATTGTGCAAATTGATTATTGATTCAAAAAAATAAATGAAGAATATTAATAAAAAAAACTCCTCATATTGAAAGTAAGTAGGGTAAAACAATATGGGACACCATAAATCAATAATGTTTTTATAGCAAGTTCGGAGCTCTATAAGTTGCTTCATTATATTCTTTTAGTCTTGATATTTACAAATACCTTTTACTAATTAGCTCAATAAGCACAATTGCAATAAATCTGCTCATGGGTGTCGGCAAGGGGGGTGGGGGGCCGGGGGGCCCATGCCCCCCCGAAAATCTGAGACTATAAAGTAATTATAAACAAACCAAAGGAAAAAGAGCAGAATAGGGAAAAAACATTGAAAAAATGTGTGTTGCACCAATGTTGGCTACCTGCCAATAGATTTTGGCCCTTAATAAGGAAAATATAAGTTCTAATTTGTGACTAAGTGACCCGTTTCCAGTTTTCCACAAACATTTTTTTTTATATAATCTGGTTGGAGTAATAAAAGAAAAAAAAACAAACGCTTCGGCATTGCTCAACAGAACTGAATGCTGGGAGTTTCTATCTCAGTTTTTGTAAGTAGGCTATTGTTTTGTGTATTTTTTTGTAATTAATTCCTTTTTTCATTTTTATATACTTTTACTTTAATTGACATACGTTTTTCATTGCCTTTAGAAAAATGTCAGTCTATAAGCTTCATTAAACAAAAAAAAAAAAAAAGTTTGTCAACTGAAAGTAAAGAGCAACATTAGAACTTATAACGAACAGAAATTATTACGTATATTAGGGGGGTTGCCCCCCTCCTCAACATCTCGCTCTTCACGCTACGGTTTTTCGGCCCTTAAAAAAAACTACCTATTGTTCTAATCAAACCCTTGTGTTTCAGTTGTTTTTAAAGAATTGGGACAAAATTTAAGCGAAAGAGCGAGGTGCTGAGGAGGGGGCAACGCCCCTCATATACGTAGTAATTTCTGTTCGTTTTAAGTTTTAATGTTGCTCCTTACTTCCAGTTGAAAAAAAAAAAATTAACTTCTGATCGTTTTTTAAATAACGCCAGGATACTTGGCTCCTACTCCACGGAAAAATTCCCCTTCCTGCAGAAATATCCTCTGGACAATTCAATCCTGGCGAAAATTTGCCACGGACATTTACCCTTAATATCTTCGCGGCTAAAATTGAATCGGTAAAGAAAAAGCAAGATATATAAAGAAGTTTCGTATAGGAATTCTGGCGAATTCACCTAGTGCAAAGTTTCCCCTGAAAATTTCCCCCCCTGGGATCTTCCATCTCCATGGAAAATTCTCCCCGTGCAAAATTCTTCCAGAAGAAAATTTTTCCTCTTCTCCCCACTCGAAAAATGTATGCATACTTCCCAATAACAAATAGAACAATAGGTAAATTTACAACTTAAAACCTTTCCCCAGGGGCTGTAGGGGGTCATTTTATATCTAAATACATAATTATTGGCCCTTTCAAGTATGTTGAAGAAAAAACCTATCTCAAAATTTCCATCGGACGATTTTGGGAAAAAAGTGGCGTGGGAGGGGGCCTAGTTGCCCTCCAATTTTTTTAGTCACTAAAAAAGGGCACTAGAACTTTTCTTTTCCGTTAGGGTCAGCCCTCTCTTTACGTTTTAGGCCCACTGGATCGATACGATCACCCATGGAAAAAAAGATACAAATAAACACGCATCTGGGATCTTCCAACTGGCAAAAATTACAAAATTAGACAATTTTGCTGATATGAGCTTGAAACCTCTACAGTAGGGTTTTTTAATACGCTGAATGCGATGGTTTGATTTTTATAAAAATTCTAGGACTTCAAGGGGTCTTTCTCCCTTTTTTCAAAAATCAGACAAAAATTTATTGGTATCAAAATTCTGTTTTTTGGAGTTTCGTTTACTATTGAGCCGGGTCGCTCCTTACTTACAGTTCGTTACCACGAACTGTTTGATTACCACTCAAAATCCAAATCCAGATCATTGAAGTATTGATCGTTTTTTTCTGTGTTATCAAAAGTATTGTATTCATAAAACTACAGTTTTATGAAATGTAATTAACCAAATAGAATAGGTTTTTCAACTAAAGTAAGGTACTTTAAAGTATTTCGTATAAAAACTTTGTAGAAATAGAAAAAGAAAATAGCACCATTTAAAATTGCTGAAAACTAAGTTCCTAGCAGTATTTGCTATCCCAAAGAAATTTCCTGGCGGGGCTGATGATGACCTGCCTTACATTTTCCACCTCTGTGCTGGTAGATATGGGAATGTAACATGTTAGCTGAATAGAGAAACAATTTAATTAATTCTTACTCCCCCCTACCTCTTTCAACATTTATCTGAAGCCTCATGAAGAGGAAGCAGTTTGTGCATTAGAATGTACTTTTTTAGGAATTACGAGTATTATTTCCTATTATTGATTTGCTTTATTTGTCTATTTGAATATAAATAATCAAGAGAACCCCCACCCAAACAATGACCCCCCCCCCCTCATTACTGCTGATACACAATTACAGATCACCTAACATAGCCTATTTTAATCATAAATAAAGCGAATCAACTTGGTTGAATTTAGTACTGCCACCGTGTGGCATTATTTCTTTTGCCACTGGGAAGCTTAAAATATAGTTTTTGCTACTTTTAAATCAATTAGCTTATCAAAGTTCTAAATTGATTGCAAATTCGTCCTCTTTGGGGAAAAGTCGTAGTTTGGTGCCCTAAAATACCATGAAAACAAGACTTTCCCCTGGCCCAATCTGTATGGTCACTTTAAATTCACGTTTGAATGAGCTCCTCCCAATTATCTTGGACCTTCGTTTTGATACTATCACCCCTGTGAAAAACAAAACAAATAAACATGCATCGACGATGTTTCTTCTGAAAAAAAAATGAAATTCTACATTTTGAAAATTGGAGCTTAAAAGCTCTATGGTAGGGTTCTCTGATATGATTTATATAATAAAGGGATTTTCAATAAGATCGCTTGCTTTTTTTGGGGTGTTTCACCTTTTTTCAAAAAACTGGCAAATTTTCCCAGATTTTTGGTTTTGGGTGGGTAACAATAAACTGAAAGAATTTTATATATTTAGAAGCACTATAAAAAACCATTGCTGCCGGTGTTGCAATTGTCATGAGAATTCCATTGTTAGTTTGGTGAATATTGGTCCAAGTCACTTTTTACTTCCAGTTTTTTTTTTATCACAAACTGTTTGATAAGATTCTCTTGTGATGAAATTTTTTTTAAACTTGTTCATTTTATTTAGTTGAATAGAACACTAAAAAGAAAGAGGGTTAATTTTACAGCTGGATAGTAAGTTTAAATTTAGTTTTTCTTTCGGTATTCTATTTTTTTTAATGTCTGAACATATAAGGGATTTAAGTTCGAGGGAGGAAGAATTATCCTGTTATGAAAGAGGTACATTTTACATGGCCGTTATAAAATCAAAACGTGCTATTTATGCAGGCAGGATGATTTCTTAGTATCTCTTTTCCTTCTGTAAACTATTTTAAGGCGTAGGAAATTGCATAAAGACAAGTCTACATCTGTTATAATCTACGGAAGCAATAAATATTTCTGTAAGTTTGGTTAGAGTTTGATTTTCTTTAAGATTAAATGCATAATAATTAAATATATTAGTGATTAAATAAATTGTTCGCTTTGCCAGGAATCCTTGTCGTTTAAAATTTACTGTATTTTGTTTAATTTTGACTTTAAAATAAATCTTAAAGTACCAAGGACACTAAAAAGTGAAACCTGATTGTTTAAAGGTTGGGAGGAAACTTACGCAATCAAAGATGTCTTAGAAAATTAGAAAAAGCTGGAACTTAATTTTCAATGAAAAAGGCCTCCATATCAGTAATGGTCAAAATCCCAGGAAAATTATGTACCTTATTTGCATAATTTACGTCACATTCCACCCTTGCGTAGCTGATTAACGCTACGTTGACAAAGGGAGTGCAAAGGCAATGTTCGTTTTAAGTTTCAATGTTACTCCTTACTTTCAGTTAAAAAAACCTGTTTTTTTTATTTAATTACTGAACGTTTTTCAACTAATGCAGGTTCGAATTTGGCTCACCGTACATTTAAAATTAAAATCAAATTTGCAAATTAATTTTGGAAGATTTATTCCTTATATGGAGGGTTTTTCCCTCCTCATTACCTTACTCTTTACGCTAAAGCTGTTAGCACTTTTAAAAAAGGTTCCTATTCTAATTAAAAAGTCCCCGTTTTTCAGTAAACGCTCTTAAAAAATTGGGACAAACAGTCGAACTTTAGCGTAAAGAGCAACGTATTAACGAATGAGACGCCTTTCATATATGGAGGGGGTAACCCTTCCCCACGCAGAAATATCCTTCAGTGAAATTTCATCCAACGTAAAGTAAACTCCTCCCCGTCAAATTCCCTCCAGACAGTTCCATCCTCGCTCAGAATCCCTCTCCCTGTAAAATTGCTTGTGGACGATTCAGCCTGAAAAAATTCTCCTTAGCATTCTTTCATTCGATTAAGACTTTAATCTCTAATTGGTTTCTTGGTCAGTCCAGAAATGCTCCCTTCCGTGGGAATTATTTCCCAGAAATCAGAACACGTGGAAAACAGCCCCCAGATAATTCCGCCGGAAAATTTCCACATAAAAAATTGGCAGAAACCGTAATACTTCCGGGCGGGCACTGATGTTTACTATAATTTAGTATTTTTTATTAAAATATTTATAATATTCAGTGCTACTACTACTACTAACAACTCATCGCAGCACCAAACCGCCTGAGGCCATTGACAAATTTGGGCTGTATGTTTGCATGTTAGATCGGGGGGGGGGGTAAAGTATAGAGGGTTTGCGTTCAGAATCTGTTAGGTACAATTCTTCTGCATATTGTGAACTAGGCATTGTTTTCTGACTTCAAACTGTCCAAATTCTTTACCCCCCCCTCCTTCTTATGTGCAAATATATAGCCCAAATTTTATATTTCCCATGTACATGGTCACTTACCTTTGTCTTATCTCGTGCTAAGCTAAAAGAAACTAACGAAGACACCGGTTTGTTCTGGACTTTTACAAAGCGTAAACTTGAGTGAGTGGCGCATAATACACAAGTACCAAAATTCCTTCCCCCTACGGAAAATAAGAAAAAAACAAAACTCAAATAATTTTCAAATTTGGAAAGCCTTATTTCTACGGGGGGGGGGGGGGTAAACGCCTAGAACCAAGAGGGCGCAGCCCCACTCATATATGGACTAATTTTTTGTCTTTTTCAATGTTTTTCTGTACTATAAATTGAAAAAACTTATTTTCAAAATTTTAATTTATGATTGTTAATCAGATCATACCGAAAAATCCTGCTCCCTCAAGCTGGTTTCAGGCACCATCCCCTCTCCCCAATCTGCACCCACAAACACTATTTCATAACTTATGATTGTAAATTCCAAAAAAAGCTTACTATTAAACGGCCATTCTGTTTCAGGAGTCGTTGTTAAAGAATTGGTACAAAAAGTCAAAACTTACGATTAATTAAAAGTATACGTATATTGAAGTATACATATACTATATACTATAGCATATACGTAAACTATATACTAAAGTATACGTAATAATTTCTATCCATTTTAAGTTTTGTTGTTGCTCCTTACTTTCAGTTAAAAAAAACTTTTTTTAATTTAGTTCCTGATCTTTCTCAAATAATACGAGGAAATCTGGCTCTCCTCCATGAAAAATACCTTCACCCACGGAAAAATTCCACCGCGGAAAGCTCTTTTCACGTAAAAATACCCCCCTCCCTCCAGGGAAATTCCCCCAAGACAATTCCATTCTAGCTAGAAATTCCACCCAGAAACTTTCTTGCGGACGATTGTAAACGCCGGCCACGGAAAAAGGACAGGAAAAGATAAAAAAGACCGCTAATATCTTTAGATGAGTAAAACGAGGCATGCTCAATGCCGATAAAAACCAAAAAAGAACAGAAACGTCTAACAATAAGAAAAAAGGAATTGTAACTGATCAAGTGAAGAAGAGAAGGGGAAAATCAGAATTGCTCGTCAATAAAACTAAAAGTAATTAAAATCTAACCTGCATTAGGCTGTACCTGGATGGGGTTGGAGTATCTTAAATACATTAGGTTTGCTTTTTTGTGCCGGATGGGGAGGGGGGGTCAAATGTTTTTGGTCTTCTTTAAAAAAAAATTAGTTTTCTTATCTCTTCTTGCACTGTTCTTGTTGTTCTATTCTTCCGGTTTCATATTGCTTTCGTTTTTTATTCTTTTGTTGTACTAACATAAATGAATAAATAAATTTTAAAGCGAGTTCAGCTAAAATTGAAATGTAAATCAAGCTTAAAACGAACAAAAATGTTTTACTATTGTAGCATAAATGAAGCCTAAACCGGACAGAAACTAAATAAACAATCATAGCAAGCAAACTTACAACATGTGCTAACATAAATGAATAAATAAACCTTAAAACGAATAAAGTTTTAATTAAAAATGCGAATCAAAATTGAAACGAACAAAAATCAATTCAAAGAAGTGTATGGGTACTGCCTCCTTCCCTAACTGTAAAAGTCTAAAACCTACTGCGTCAATGGCGCTTTACAGAAAATGGTGCTTTATTACAAACATTTTCTTACGTACTTATTGCAACATTGAAAATATAAAATGAAATTGCAGTAAAATCAAATTTTGAACTGATTTGCTTTTTAGCAGTTGACATCATAATGTATCAAATATTTAATTTAACCTTATTTCTTCCCAAGACCGTTTACGACAAATTTAGTTTCACTACAAACAAGAATTTGGCTATTGCCTCCTTTCCTAAGTTTAAAAATCTAAAGCCTACTACGTCTTTAGCACTTCAATGGAAGTGAATTATATTACAAATATTCTCTTTTCCAGTTATTACAGCACTGTAATGAAAATACATATTACATTATTCAAATTTTACTTTTTCTGTTTTATTTATTATAAAAAGAATTTTACTTTTTCAATTTTATTTATTCAATTAGAATTAAACCTTTAGCTACTGGTACAGAAATTTTAGCCCACAACGCCACTGCGCGTGTGGGCGGTTCTAGCAGACAAAAAACTGAACGTAATCGGTGAAACCAGGTTCCAATCCGGGTATTTAGCCTGCTGATAAAATATATTCTAACTATAACTAATACGCAGTTTTACGCTTAGCGTGTGAAAAGTTTGAAAATAAGGAATGTGTATGAAAAATGAGCAAAAAGAATAGATCATCATGGAGCTCTAGAAATATAACTGTCCTTGTTGTTGTAGCAAAAGCAAACGCTTTCATAAATTTAAGTTACACATTAACATATATATAACATTATTCAAGACTAAAACTTCAAAATATTAATTAATTGGCTTACCTACAAAACATCTTCTTTTAAAAACCAATTAGGCTATCCTCTTCTGTTATATTTATCCCTTTAATTGACTATTGACATATAAATTAAATCTTAATTTTCATTTTAAAATGTCATTTTTATTACGTAATTTTTACATATTCCCTCTAGCCTATATATCTTCAATAGCCCAGCTAAACATAATGGTTGTACCATCCCGTTACAAACGTTGGTTGCGCTTCTTTGTAAACAAGAAAAGTTTCTGCTTACTTCTTTCACGATTTAACTATGGCAACAATGGAGAGGATTAACATATTAAAAACCTTAATAAGGTGTATAACAACCAAAACAAAAACCGTTGAAAATCCCGGTTTTTTGGTGAAAAAAAAACGGAGATGGAAACTGGGGCAAGCACTCTTTATATATTGATGTCCTTGGTACTTGAACACCTGTATATTCACGGTTTTGGTAGCGATGATCCTTTAAAACTGGAAAGATTAGTCTTTATATTTTATTTATATTTATTTTATAGTTTCTAAAAATATAGCTTCTGGAAGGTGTGGGGTCCTCAGGTCCGAAAGACTCACACCTCTTCTTTGGAAAATGGTTAAAAAATGCAATTTCCAAATGATTTAAATAATTTATTAAATTAACTAACTTATAAACTAAGGGTTTAAAATTTTAATTAGCTAATGGTTTACTTACATCACGGTTATATTCTCTATATTTTTATCTTATTTTTCTTTATTTACTTTCATAAACGTTGTATGTCTAGTAGCCATGAATCATATAAACCATGAACCCCAAAAATTATATATTCTTCATTTTTGTTTTATAGCTTCTGGAAATCAAGTGTTACCAAATACGAGCTCAAGTCAGAGCTTACTCTCAGAATCAGTTGTAGTATCTGGTAGCCATGAATCCCAAGTAAATCATCTAGTAAATCAAATAGGACATGTTGCCGCTCCTAGAATTGCTGCTCCTTCTCAAACAGTCAACGTTGGATCCAAGCCAGTTCGCCAAGGTCAATTGAACGTGAATGTCGTTCAACAGGGTCAACAAAGTCAACTCTTTGCCAATATTCAAAATTCGTTGGCTCAAGCAGGTCAACTCTCACAGGGGCTAGATAGCCAGGTATTCCACCTTTTTCTTCAGCTCTTTCTTCTTTTATGCTCCTCATAGTACCACTTCAAAATATCCGAAGCTGTTACTTTGGTAATTTGTACCCTAATTTGAGCGGGTAATTATACCTTCTCTTGACTTAGTTTAATGGAGTGTTGCAGTAACTATTGTGATGGGGGAGATTTTGAACCAGGCATGAATATTTGTATATTGTAGTAAGACAAAAAACTTGCGAGTGATTCTAAAGATGCTATAGAGAAAAATTTTGTTTTTGCGTTATATTGAAAGGTTTTTTTTTTATTTGGTCAAGCTTTTGCACAACAAATAGATACATGTGAATCCTATCCTATGTGAATATTAATTTTTGAGATTGCTTGTATCTAAAGCCTTATGCCTTTCTTTGTTTCTTTCTGTATATTCTCGCGTTTTTGTATCTCTTTTTCCAACTCAGATCATATTATTAAATAACTGCGTTCATGTTTTCATTTGTAGAATTTAAATTACACATTTTGGCACAAATAATAATTTATTTGTAAAAGCTTTGATCAATGGTACCGGCAACAGGATTGCATGGAAAATCTTCCCCTTGGCTAGGCCAGTAAAGATATATTGTAAATTTGACACATCTGCATACTATTTATATATTGTCTAACACCGCCTCATTTTCTATTATATAATACCAAAACCCATTCGTACCTATGCTCATAAAGTCTTCCAGCGACAAACCGAATTGTAAATTTGCAAAGCGGATTATAGTTTTGTTCTTCTGCTGATGATGAATGTAGTGTTCCACTGACAGTTGGGGACGTGAATTCATAATCTAGATCGTGAATTCGATAACTACAATCGAAGAGAAGATGGGTAATAGTTAGTAATAATATCATATATTGCATCAAAATCTGAAACGGGCTTTATGAATTAATCCAGGCCTTTTAAAACAATAGACCAATTAATTATTTATTTCATAGAATTCAGGCTTCTGTGCGCTGGATTAAATGTGAAAACTAATATTTAGATTCAAAATAAACTGAGAACAAAACGGCCATTTTCTGAGAATAGCAGCAACAGCTACGTGGGAGAATTAGCCATTATGCAGCGTGAAGGCAAAAATAAAGATCAAATTAAAAAAAAAAACTATCAATTAGCCTAAAAAAGGTAGGCGTGTTATGGACAAATTTCTATATCATGATTGCTCTATTCATTTGGGATCTTAAAAAATTTGGGTTTTTCCAGGCAACAAGGAAATTTTTGACCTCCCAACAGCCTGTGCATGTCTCTAGATGCAACGTTTCTTCTATGAAACATTTCCGTCGTGTAGATTGAAAGCAATTAGTACGGAATTCGATCCAATTTTATAGTGTTGATCGTAGTAGCCAAAGTTTAAAAGTAAGACTTAAGTCTTAACACAACTGTGCCTAGCATGACGGAACACAGTTCTGCCACCCTTGGCACAGATTTACCTGACAAAAATGATGAAAGTTGGCGTTCTCGAAATGAGAGTGAAATCATAGTTTGGGTTCACAAGACATTTATGTTATCAGGACAAAATTAATAAAATAATGTAAATGTGAATATTTTAGCCTGTATTTATTTTAATTGTTGATTCAACTAATAGGCATTAATAAGTTAGCTTATTATGCTAAATCTCACTTGTAACTTTGACCTACTTTTATTCAAGGATTACTCAGGCAATGGTTCTTCAAGGGTAGAATCAGGGGTGGTTATATAACCACCCTGTTTTTTGTAATGACATAGAATTTTGACTTACCCTCCGAAATTCCTGGAAGTTTCGCCTTAATACTCTCACCGTTTTGGACACATACAAAATTAAAACTTCCCCCTTTTCCAAATAAGAAATCCTTCTTAACAACATGGAACATTTTGTATACTACACAATCCTTGCCCCGTGGCTTTGGGGGTCTTGGCATGAGAATTATTAATGGAACACCAGAATATTAAACCAGATTGAGAGTTATTAATGGAACACCAAAATCTTAAACCAGATTGAGAATTATTAATGGAACACCACAGTTTATAGATCTGACCCAGAGTTAAGCAAAACCTACGATCCACACCCACCTTCTTTTCGGGCAATACCGACTGTTTTTTTTTTTTTTTTTTGTCACCAATAATTAGAATAATGTTCGTTTCGGATACGATATGTAAATCACTGCACGAGTCTGTAAAACTGTTGCTTGTACCGACCGAAATGAGATTTCGGTACATATCATCACTATTTTCATGCTCTTTATTTAACCAAATGGAAAATTGTGCCATCATCTGTAAAATCACAGCAGGATTCGGTAAAACTGCTGCGTTTACTGACCAAGTTCGAGATTTCTGCAGATGACATGTCAGTATTTTCATGGTCTTTATTTAACCGAACAAAAATTTTGGCAGTTTTGGAAAAAGAATTACCCACTCATTATTTTTTACTTAGTGCTCAAAAACACTGAGGAGCGTGACTGACATAAAAATCACATTTGTAAAATCACAGCAGGATTTGGTAAAACTTTGTACTTCTTCTTTGTACTTTGATGACAGATTTCCAAGGATGTCCTTTTCGGCCAACCATCTAGGGGTAAACAGAAAGCAGGTCATCCGCGGTTGGGGTGGGAGGATGTCGTAAAGAAATATTTAAGGGAAGTGCGAACTTCCTGGGAGGGTGTAAAGAGGGAGGCTTTGAATAGATTATAACGGAGGAGGAGCGTGTGTAGCTGTGTTGGCCTCAGGCGGCTTGGTGCTGCGGTGAGTTTTTAGTAGTAGTAGTATATATAATAAACATATATTATCTGTTCAGCAAATCACCTTTTGAGAAAGATGCAACGTTTTGTGACGTTTAGGCAACGTTTCTATGACCTGAGGATAAATGTGAGAGGATAAAAGTTCATTCAGCAGCATTTTTTACCCATTTCAAGACTTCCTTGGGCCATTAAAACCCCATTTGAATTGTTTCGACGACTCGCAACATTATACGACGTTTTGACGACGTTCTAATGATCAGACTCCCCTGCAGTGGCCAGCTGCGGGTCAGAAGCCCCTCCGGAGTGTATGAAACACCACCGTAGTGGGCGGGTGTCAGAGGACTAAAAGGACATTTTAAAATAAACAACTGTTGAATTTTTTTTTTGTTTTTTAATGTTTTATATCGTTAGTCCTTTTGTGACAGTCCGTTAAAACGAAGCAGGGGAATAAATCTGTGGTACTCTAGACTAGGTGTGCACGCAAGAGGGATCGAGGCGAACTGGTTTCCCTTGTGGAGGAGTATGCAGAATTGAGTCATATCCTGGGCAGGCTGCATAATTTTCGTATGTTATACGTGATGTATTCATATACATTAATTGGCAATTAAAAAGAGATTTTAAATCAACACTATTGAAAACACTTTTAATTGACCTTAGTTCCAAGTCTCTTCTTTGGCTTTTAGCGGGTGATATCAATATCGACCCTCTTGTGAGCTCTGACAGAGCATCGCTGCTTTTAAATACTCTACCAAATGGATATTATAAAGCCACCAAGGACCTCCTTTATATTTATGTCCATAACAGAGGTTCTGGAGTTTCTAACTTAGACCATGTGATAGTATCTTGGGATTCAATTATACGTTCAGATATTCATGTTGACGCTGACAAAATTGGTGACGATCATTTACCCCTCACTTGTAATTTATCTGTTCCCTGTCTCTCTAATACAACTAATTGTCTAGCAGGACGCAGTGACAAATGACAAGGGCAAACCCACCTTCATATTTTAGGGGATGAATGATATGGGGACTTCAAAATGTGGATTTGGAGGAGGGGATAAGATGTTTTTTCTCCTGTTCTCACATAAGAGTATGCAAGACGGTTTATTTCTGTTTTATGCCTTTCTTCCGACTGGCTCTTTGGCTAGTTTTAGGCGAGTTATGTTTCAGATAAATTAATAAGTCAAGTCGAACAGAACTAAGATATTTCGTAGGAGTTAAGCAGCGAAGGGATTTAATTTTTAATGTAAAATTTAAGTTTAATAATAAATGCTGCCAGGTAATTTTCTGCAGAACCGTAAAAAGAAAATAAAATAAATTACTTTTAATAAATTTTAATTGCCTGGAAATTATGGACTTGATTGATATAATATGTCTCATTTGTTTGGTTACTTTTCTACATGGATGACATTACAAGGTCGATCGTTAACATTTTTTAGTAAATGAATTTGAAGCTTATAGAAATAGTTGAATTATTTGCTAAAAATGTCTTGTGTGTTTCAGTTAAGTGGTCAAAGCCCTGAATCTCGGCTGACATCCGGGCCTGTCCAACTGCCAGGAGGACTTCAGGCTAATCAAGTAACTGCGTCACCTGTGGGCATGACGAAAGACTGGCATGCATCTGTGTCAGCTGACCTGCGTAATCATTTGGTTCAAAAATTGGTTCAAGCTATTTTTCCGGCTCCTGATCCCGAATGCATGAAAGACAGGCGTATGCACAATCTTGTGCAATATGCAAGAAAAGTTGAGGGTGATATGTATCGACAAGCAAATACGAGGTCTGAATATTACCATCTCTTAGCTGAAAAAATCTACAAAATTCAGAAAGAACTTGATGAAAAACGCCAGAAGCGGAAAGAGCAACAGGCCTTAGTAAGTCAGCAGACTGGAACAACGCCAGAGCCGCCAATGATTCCACAATCGCCCATCCAACAAAATTCTGTAGCTATGCAGAATCAGCCTCAAACTAGACCTCAAACTTTCCAAAATCAAGTGAGCCAACAGCGCCCTAGTATGCAACCTATGCAACAGCCCATGATGAGGCCGCAAATGCAAGGACCAATTCGGATGCCTCTCCCTCAACAAATTAAACCAGAAATGTTAAGTCCTCCTAATCAAACCATTGCCCCAAGCATGGGAGGCTTTATGAATAATTTTAATAATCAGCAACGATTGCCCTTCATTAATAATAGAGCTGATAGTGGTGAATTTAATCAGAATGGTCCAATGCAGTCGCCATTCTCTTCTATGGCTGCACACGTCAATGAAGTTGAAACTCATGGGAAGCATGAATCTGGTGTTAAGCAAGAGTACGATGGTGTAAACAACACCATTGTCACACAGCACAATGATGACAAATTGGAAGCTGTTTCTGATGAAGAAACAAAGCCAGATGTCAAGCCAACGACTATTGGCAAGAGCATGGGTGATGATTCTCAGGATAGTCAAATGACTGATGTAAAAAGGTAATTCTTCTTGTTCTTCATTTACAACCTTGATACAGAGCCATAATAATATTTTGTGTTTCAATAGATGTTTATTAATGAACAATTAGATAATAAAACAACGGTTTTATCTAAATTACGCAGACACAAGAAAAAGTGGAAAATAAACTGGTTCTTTAACAGAGAACAGAGCTCAATGGACAGGGTAACCAACCAATACTAAACATAGAAAAATATGTGCTGTCGTTAACCATATACTTTGTTCTTCTTCTTTTACTTCTTGTTCTTCGTTTACTACTTTGATATCTAGAGCCATAATAATATTTTGTGTTTCAATTGACGTTTATTAATAACCTATAAGATAACAATACTTCTTGTTCTTCATGTACAACTTTGATACCTAAAGCTAGTGTGATATTTTGTGTTTTAATTGATGTTTATTAATAAAGAGTCTGTTAAATATATATATATATATATATATATATATATATATATATATATATATATATATATATATATATATATATATATATATATATATATATATATATATATATATATATATATATATATATATATATATATATATATATATATATATATATATATAATTGAATTTACATTGGGGTAAAAAATGAAATGAATCTGTATTGTCAGTTTAATATACATATGGTGATATTTATTCCTTAAAATCTTATTTAATTTTTGATATCTTAAAGTTATAAAAATGAACACATTTAAAAGATTTTTTCAGTAAAGTACAAATTATATTCTGGCTTTAGAAAGCATAGGGGTTTTGAACCCTTTTCATGTTAATTTCTGCTTGTTTTGAGTTTGACTCGGTTAGTTATTATAATTTCCTTTCGTTTTGGGTGTCATTTATTTATTGATGCTGAATTGTGGTAGTTGTATGCTTGGTAGATTATTTGATTCTATTTTTGTTCAGTTTTGGTTTAATTGAGTTCTTTAATTTTTTTTTTTGAAAAATCTTATTTTGTGTAAAAAGTTTGTTTTTTTAATTAATTTCTGTTCGTTTTATATTGACATAGTCTTTTTCAGGGAAAAAGAAAATAATATTTCGAATCCTTCCGGTTTTTCTTAAGAATTTATAGTTTTGCCTGCTATTTGTATGCAGGAGAAACTTTTTCGGCAATTTTTAACAAAATAAACCCTTTTGAAAATAATGACACAAGTAGTAGTGTTTAATTTAATCATATACATTCTCTAGTTGACCTGATAAATAAAATTTAATACCACTCCCAAAAAATTATATCTATGCTCTTTTACAGCCTGCATACACTTACTCGTTTGATATAGTAAAATTTTAAGAGCAGAAATAGCAATAGAACTAGCCCCGAAAATTTGAGCTTAATTCCCTCCTTGGTATATTGCTGAGATGTCTTATTGGCAACCAGCATACAAACAGTGCGTTTTGATTCAATTTTATTCAGTTTATAAGCATAATGGGCAAACACTGGGGGGTTGATCTACTCAATAACCCTAGAAATATAGTTACTAGACCGTTCAGCTATGCTGAACAAAATGGTTGTCTTAAAGTTTTGATTGGAAGTGTCTGGAAAATTATGAGCTAGAGAGGAGGGCTGATTGCCCCCCAATCACTGTTGACTCTTAAGACGGCACTAGAACTTTTACTTTTCAATCAGATTAGCTCCTTTAAAATATAAATGATATTGCTAGCTGTGATAGAGCATCGCTGGCTATGTCCTTATATGCCCTATATTGCTTATTTGCCCTTTTATTACCTGCATGCATATAGTTTTTTCGTTTAATTGAAACTCCCCCCAAACGTTCCCTAACAGTTTCAACTTAATGCCATAAGTGTTGTTCCTTAAAATAACCGTGGAAGCAGCATTATATGAATGCACACAGCGTCGTCTGGATAGTTCAGAATCCACAGGCTTTGAAGGTACGAAGGTAACATTTTCAGAGAATATATCTGTTGTACAAATGACAACCTGTCATCTGTATGCATGTTGTCAAAAGGGCTTATCAGCCCTTTTTTCGTGTGTGAAATTAAAACTTACAACGCTTGTTGTGGGGGATGTTGAACTAACCAAAAGACAATATTTGTATCATAATACTACTGCTTCTAGTCGTACAACTGCTACTACTGCTACTATTAACATTACTGCTACTACTACTGCTTCAAAAGCTAAGACTACTACTATTAACTGTAGCATTAAAGAAAAAGCAAAAACAGGAATTTTTTTTAAGGTTAAGAAATAAATATATATAAAATATACAAACTGGCCATCTGCGCTGCATATTTAGCAAATATAACTGGGCCCACAGTATATCTCAAATTTGAAACGTAATATTAATTCTTTACATAACTGTCTTGCTTCTAATAACTCAACAGACATTTTTAAGAGAATTTAGGTCTACACCAACTCAACGGACATTCTACAAGTTATAAAAATTAATATCAACCGGGTTCAGGATTAATAAGGTTGAGTTTTAGGCTCTCGATTACAAACCGGGCCGAACTTGGGTTTTTGAAAAAAAAGCAATAAAAGACAATGATTACAAAAGTAAATATCTGAATAAAAAAACAACGAAAGGTCGATTAGAGAAATTAGAATCCATACAGAAAAAATATCTATATATTTGATAAACTATATTTCGTATTATAACGTAAAAGTTAATTAACTTATTTCATATGTAAAAAAAAAATCACTACGGGAAAAAATAGCAAAACATATAACAAATTAAGACGTTTGATCGGAAAAATTCATATTTATTGGAAGTCTATAATAAATCAATAATAATTTTAAATATGCAATGATTGTCAAAGTATAAAAAAACAACTAAAATAAGAGAGTATTTAGAGTTAAAAAGGGGTAGTTAAAATTTGAAGATCAAACTGAAGTCCCAATATCAAACATGCCTCACCCCTACCCCCCTTTTCAGCTCGAAAAGCTATATCTTAACAATTGACATCTCCCATAATTTACGGTTCTTATCCTATGGAATCAGCATCGATAAATAAACGAAACCAAAAACGAACAGAAACTACAATAAATAACCGAGTCAAACTCAAAACGAGCAAAATTTACAAATTGTAAGGTACAGACATAGTAGTAAATATTAAAAGCAAAGTCTGAAAATACCAAATATAAACTGCCTACAAAAACTATATGCCTTACGAAAACCTTACTCTCCCGATATCCATGAAAATTAATTGAGGCTCCAATGAGTAGCCTAATATGTGACAGTAGTGTCCCATGCAGCAATAATAGTCTTTTGATCAATGCAGCTGGTATGATGTAATACTATGGTATAATCTGTTACTTGCAGATAAAATGACGTGATTTTGACTTAAAATCACTTCAGAGTGCATATACATCATAGGATTACAGAAGTCATGACGTCATCTTCCCTATATATACCACAGATATGAAAACATAGTTTTGTAACTTGATTACGCAACGCTATATTCGCCTCCTTAGTATAATTATTTACTTGATCCATCCATGACATTTTTTAGTTAAAAGTCACACCTAAAATTTTTATATTATTTACAAGTAGCACATTTATATCACTTTGACTAGGAACTTCTTTTAGCAAAAACGATACTCATAAGTGCTGACTTTTTTCTATTAATTAAAAGCCGTTTTTCTTTGCAGTCAACCTCCAAACGGCGAATTATGCTATCCTTACTAATCATGGATCCTAGCTTCTGAAGTATCAGCAATGATAAATCATCTGCAAACTTCGCTCTTTTTTCATGCCAAGTCGCAATTTTGTGACACTATGTTAAAAATAAAACAGGTCCAATTTTGGTACCTTGGGGTATTCCACAGAAAACCTCAAGAAAATCCAATTGTACCCCATCAGCACTAACAAACTGTTGCCGTTCGTATTAAAAACTATAAACTATCCGAATTAAAAAAGCTCTAAAATCTGTCATTGACTCAAGAATATCCGGATGGCTTGATTTGCCAAAAGCCTTTTCTAAGTCTGCTTGCAATATTTCTACAAATGCATCTTTATTTTCTAGATGCTCCAGGGCTTCTTCCACAATTTTAATGAGATAATTTACTCTGGTAGATTCTTTGATAAATCCATATTGACAGGGATCTATTTTATCATAGAAATCTTCTATTAACCATTCCTTTAGAAAATGTTCGAAAACTTTAGACACAATAGGGGTTAAAGATATAGGTCGTAGGTCACTCATTCCTTTTGAATTTGAAACTTTAGGTATTGGCGTTACCACTCCTTTTTTTTAATCATCCGGAAAGGTACCACTCAACAGACATTGGTTTAAAAAGGCAGTCAGAGGTTCAGCTAGAAAGGCTATAGAACTTCCAATTTTTAACTAAAGGAGCCTCTTCTAAAGTTTCTACAACCATCCCTTCCACAAAAACCTTATGTACCCGCTGGGCATAACTTACAGCCCTTGTCCCTAGGCTTTGGGCTTTGTTTCAACCCCGAATTCCTTGTTATATGATATTTAGACTATTTTGAATAAAATGGCTATCTCAAAATTTCTAATAGATGCTTTTTGGGACAGTACGACGTTTGTGTGTGTGTGTGTGGGGGGGGGGGGGGGGGTAGCTGCCCTCCGATCATTGACTCTTAAAAGGAGCACTAGAGCTTCTGATTACCAATCCAATGAGCCCCCTCCGAAGTTTATATGACCACGCTTTCTATAAAAAAAAACTTATACGCCCCCAGGGCATAACTTACAACATTAGCCCTGAGGGCTGTGGGGGGTTGTCATCCTCAAAGACATAATTTCTAGACCTCTCAACTGCGTTGAACAAAACGACTATATCAAAATGTTGATCAGAAATGTTTGAGGAAATTATCGGAATGGAGGGGGGGGGGATTCGCCCTCCGATCAGTTTCGAGTATTAATAAGGGCACTGGCCCTCTCAATTTTTAATCAAATGAGCCCTTTTTGAAATTTCTACGATAACTTTCAATAAAAACCTTATGTGCCCCCAGGGCATAACTTACTACCTTTGCCCGGAGGGCTGTTGGGGGGGGGGGGGTTGTCATCCTCAAAGACATAATGTCCGGACCTTTCAACTACGTTGAACAAAACGGTTATCTTAAAATTTTGATTGGATGTGTTTGGGGAAATGGTGGGCGTGGAAGTAGAATTAGTTACCCTCCAATCACTTTTGACTATTAAAAAGGGCGCTAGCCTTCTCAATTTACAATCGAATGAGCCCTTTGAAGTTTGTAGGATAAGGCTTTCTATAAAAAAAACCTTATATGCCCCCAGGATCTAACTTACAACAATTGCCTTGAGGGCTGTGTGTGTGTGTGGGGGGGGGGGTCATCCTCAAAGATGTAATTTCCAGACCTTTCCACTTTGTTGAATAAAATGGCTATCTCAAAATTTTGATTGGACGTGTTTGGGGAAATAGTGGACATGGGAGGGGGGGGGGGTTAGTTGCCCTCCAATCGCTTTCTACTATTAAAAAGGACTCTAGCCCTTTCAATTTCTAATCGAATGAGCTCTTTTTGAAATTTCTACGACAACTCCTTTGATACAAAGTGCCCTGGTCTAAAAAAAAGGAATAAATAATACATTGTGTCAACATCGTTCTTTACTTAGGCAGCGCTATTGCGCTGCCTTTGATGTAAAAAAATAACAAAGAAAAGAGTCGGAGGGAAATGGAAACAATTAAACTTTGATAACTTAAGCAATCGCAGTTATCAATGTTTGAATAGATTTTTATAATAAACAGTATACGCGAAAATAATATGAGCTAAAAATAAACCTTGTCCCAGACAAAGAGCAGAGCTCAGTGGACAGGGTAACAAGCCAACATCGGGAAAAGGTATTTGCGACAGGCATGTGCTGTAGTGTGCAAATATTGAAAAATACTAGGGAGGACAAATTTCAGGGTTTGTTGCAAAAAATTATAATTATGAGTTTTCATTAATTTATTGTTGTAATCTTTATCTTAAAAAGGCAGATGAAAATGAATTCAGCCTCTTAAAGTTTCATATTAAGTAAAAGGAGCTAGGTTTAAAGGTCCTTCTGTACCCGGGATTGTATGTATCCAGAGTAGCTTGTGTACCCTGATTTTAAGGTCCTTACAATGTATGGGAAAGAGGAGCTAAATTTTGATTACTAAAACCATTGTGATATTTGGTGATAAAAAAGTTTTGTGATAAACTGACTGCTCAGTTATGTCAATTTAAGAAAATATAGGGGGTGGAATACAATGTTTTCTTCAATATCTGGGGGAGGGTGTCGTGTTTTCCATTTTTTCATTAAAAATACTCCAACAAGGGTATTTTTAAAATCTGGAGGAGGAACATAAAAACAGCTTTATCAAAATACGACAGCTTTATCAAAATAGGATCAATTCAAGTATAAGCTCTACATAAAATCAGGAAATAACGAAGGGTAATCTCTACATCAAAAATAAGATTTTCAAATCTCTGAAAGGTGATTAATACACAGATGAAACTAAATTTCTCTTATTCAAAGTGAAATGTTGTTTTTATTTATTTTTGATTTTCTTGTTGTGTCTCTTCTGATTAATTTGTGTTTTATTTGGCTGTTCATTTTAGCGAACCAAAAACAGAGCCTATTGAGGAGCCATCGAGTGTTACAGAAGACGGAAAATCCATAAAAGAGGAGGTTCCCTCGGTGAAAGAAGAGCTTTCTGATTTGACTGAAGAATCGAATGATTCAAGGCCAGCTCCAGAGACGGCCTTAACAACAACTAGTTCTTATTCTTCAAAATCTCGAGTTGGTAAAGTTGGTGAGTCAACTTTTTCCTTATTTGCTTAATTTCTTTCTTTTTTTCCCCCTTTTTCAATTTCATAGTCTTCAAAACTAACTAGTTTATTAACTAAAGTCTAGAATCAGAGTTTTCAAATTCGGTCAAGTTCTTAAATTTTATTTCAGTCTCCATTCGTCTTTGTTAGGAACGAGCAAAAGAAATACATATATACATTGTCATAATCAATTGCTGGAGAGTTATGTGTCTTCTTTTTTGTATTAGGTGTCTCAATTTCGAGTTTATCATTCAAAACTGAACAGAATAGTTCAGTTCAGTTTTCTCGTTCAGTTCGTTTTCAGTTCAGAATAGTTCAGTTTTTAAGACACTTTAAAAGACACTTAGTTTTCACGTTCGAAATTTATAAGACACCTGTGACCAGGGTTGCCAGTCTTTTGGATTTCTTCCAAGATCTTGGATTTTCGGTCCTGGGCTTGGGATTTTGATAAAAGTATATATTCGCATCAAGGCCATACCCAAGGGGCTACCGGGTAAGAACCCCCCTGAAACGTTTGTCTGACTCGTAAAAGTGTAACCAAAATGCAAACAAACAAATTTTTTATGCGTTTTTTAAATTTTTTGCAACTCCCTCATCCTCTTCATCCTGTGTCTTCTTTACAACCACGTAGAGTCGCAGGGAATCAGAGAGGCTTCTTTCATACGGCCAACCCTTGGTCCTGTAAAATATTTCCTACCATCTTTGCCAACTCATTAATATTATTTCACGCAAAACAGATTGCTGTGACTAAGACATCCTTTCAGATAATAGTAGTGTAAGAAAAATTTTGAAAAACGAATTATTTGAAAGTTAAAAGAATGCCATCTTTTGACTATTTACTTCATTGAGTATTTTCAGGCAAGTAAAGGTATTTTAGTTTTAGAAAGTTGTTCCAGTCTTCAAAAAGTTCACTTTTATCCTACTGGAACTGGTAAGTCTTTCAATAATATTGAGTATTCAAAAAATACTATTTAGGAATTCAATATATGATAGTGGTCTACACTGGCCAAGTAAGCTTATCGCACTGATTTACATAAGGACCATTGGAATCTTAACTTGTATAAATAGAAACGCTGCTTCTTTATAATGGACTAGTAAGCTAAGGCCATAGACTAGACAATAAAATAGTAAGACAAGCTCATTCACTTCGACAACACAAAGATATTCTATTTCCTTTGTGAAATATTTTCTCTTATTTTTTTTTAGTTACATTTAAAATGTTTTTTTTGCAATGTTTTACTAATTACAAATTTAACTTTATAAGTTTTAATTTCTTTTATTACAATTTGCTTTTATTTTAACTACGTTTAATTGTTATTTAATTGTAGTTTTTAAATTGCAAAATCTCTAATTACAATTTTCAGTTATAACATGCTAAGTTTCAAATTCAGAAATGTAAGTGGGATAGTAAGACAAAAGACGGACAATATTATTTGGACGATAATTCTTATCAATCAAGCTAATCAAGGCTATTAGGGTTTCAATGATAACATAAAAGAACAGTTACATAGTTACGAAGGATTTGGGTAGTACTGGAATTTCAACCTGTTTTGTAAGGCAGATACCACTAAGCTTCTGTGGCTTTTCGGAACCTTTCTAGCTTAAATGACCCTTGAAATGAGCTCGGAAGTTAGAAGGCAGTTAGAAGCGTTTGTCTCTTTTTATTCTTTTTTTTTTAGTTTTTCAAACATTACTTGGGGCAACCAAGTTAAAGAAAGCTATTGATGAAACTTAAACTTTGCTTGGCCCAGTTCGAGGATTTACGCCGAAAAAGTGCCCCTAAATTTGTTAAACTATGGCAGAATATTCAGATCGTTATACTACATGCTATTAATATTCTCAGTCTAAGTTTAAAAATAGTCACCATTGAGATGGATATAGGCAAGTAGCTAGCAAGAGACGAGAAGATACCGAATATCATAAGGCTTAAGTCCCCTTTCCCTTCCTGATCTATTTTCCACGTTCCTTAGGGGATGAGCGCCAAAAAACGAGATTACCATTTGCTCTAAGGGTACTCATCCATTATAAGATAGGCTTTTTTCAGTTCCAAAATTGTTTTTGTTTTTTTAATAACTTTGTTAAATTCGTTATTATTCGATTTTCATAGAAAATAACCAAATAAATACTATAAAAAAAAAATATTGAATTAAAATAAATGCTACCTTAAAATGAAATTAAATAGATACAAAAAAATTAACTAATACTAAAATAAGTTTACTATTAAGTATCTAAAGTTTTATATTTTTTAGTGTTTAAGCCAGAAGAGCTTCGTCAAGCTTTAATGCCAACACTGGAGAAACTGTACCGACAAGACCCAGAATCGCTACCTTTTAGAGAGCCTGTCGACCCACAGAAATTGGGCATACCCGATTATTTTGATATTGTCAAGAGACCTATGGATTTGTCAAGTATCAAGAGGAAGCTTGAAACAGGACAGTACAAGGATCCTTGGGAGTATGTTGATGATATATGGCTCATGTTTGACAACGCTTGGCTCTACAATAAGAAAACATCCCGTGTTTATAAGTGCTGTACTAAGGTATGCGTATTTTCTAGACTGAGTGTATGTGTTTGTTTGTGGGTTTTTTTTGGGGGTGGGGTGGGGAGGGGACCGTATTTTATCCTTGTGATCTTAGCGAAATATGTTATTTTACCGAAAATTTGGTTTTGAATGCTTAAATTCCACCCTCCCTCGAAAAGGGAGGATGTGTATAGTCTCAAGGTTGTATTCAGAAGAAAAGGCATGTGTATGTAAACTCACAAAAAAAGAATATAATCCTTTCAAAGAAGAATTTTGTTGTCTAAAAATAACTTCAAGGTGTTTCTAAATTTGAAAAATATAGTATTTGGTACTTAAACCCAAGAGATTCTCGTTTTGTTTTTATATTATTTAATTATGTTAAATTTAGATATTACTTATAGTGAGTTCGAGCATTCCAAGAATATTTATTCTAAGCGTTTCACGTGATAGAAATGACGCCAATGGTTAGTAGGATTACTACTTGAAACGATCCGGATTAGTTGTCGGATAAGTTACACCTGCTAACTCTAGAAAACGCAGGAAATCCTGACGAACGCAGGAAGTTCTACCTTTCCAAAGATAGAAAAAAGATGTAAACTTACATGCAAAGAACAAAAAGTGACAGTAATTTTGAAATGTGGCAGACCTTCAGGGTTTTGTGTATAAGCTATGCTTACACTGGAGTACATGTGATTAATGTTGTTGTTCGCCTAGTTGCCTATAGCGTTTCAGTTGACAAGTTGCAGGATTAGCATTTTTTGTTATTTTTTACGGATTAAATCTGGGGAACTTAATATTAAGCGGATAAGTCGGATAAGGGATGCTTGGATGTACTTTTATTTTAGATACAAAACCTATCTACATGGTTACTGTTGATATTAGTTAATGTTAATTTTGAAATTTATTCTTGTGTTCATCATTTTTTCGAGTCATTCGTTTCGTAGGGTCGTAGAGCTTAGTCTGCAAGAATAGATCCCACATGAGTATAGGATTTTAAATAAGTATATTTATGGTTATCTATTGGGATGTAAATGTATAAAAAATAAAAGAAGTTTAAAACCTTGTTCTTTCAACTATATAACCAAGAAATTTATTTTAATATTAAAAAAATGAGTTCTCCCTTTTGTTTCCTAAAAAATAAAATGTAATATTTTTTAATATATATATATATATATATATATATATATATATATATATATATATATATATATATATATATATATATATATATATATATATATATATATATATATACAAAGACAGCAATAATGACAATCCAAAGTAGCAAGCGTTATTTCAAGGTAAACATCAAGCAATAAAACCAATGAATAAAAACTGCACAAAGGAACTGTGATATTTTTTTGTTGCCTAAGTGAATTTTATTGAAGTATCAGCTTACTGTCGCGCGTTACTACAATCACAAAAGAAAGGAAATTCAAGGAAATCCCCCCCCCCCCCCCCGGGAAATTCACCGTCGTGTATTAATAACGATCGTAACTTTGAATTTAGAAGTATTTGAAGAATTCCCCCTGCGGAAAATTTTTTTCGCACTACAGAAGATCACCCACGGAAAATTCCCCCTCCCCGCAGAAATTTCCCTTGTGGAAAATCCCTCCTCCCGACAATTATCCCCTGGAAAATAAATAAAGTTCAAATAGAGATAGAAGTCCTCTTAGAGATAAAAAAGCAGTGATAAATTTTACAAGAATACTAGATATTTCGGTCACTGCATATTTGACCGAAATATCTAGTATTTTTGTGAAATTTATCACTGTCTATTAAAAGGATTTTATCTCTATTTGAACTTTTATTTATCGTCATGGAAAGGCAGTGTGGTCTTCGAAATTATCCACCCCTGTAAAAATTTTCCCCGCATATAAAATAACTGTCATATTTTAAATTTAATAGTGTTTAAAAATAATTTTGGGATTATTAACTTACACGTTGGGCGTTTTTGGACAATTAATATCCAGAAAATGCGAATAATGTGAAAGGAAGTCACTGTCGAGATTTTGTTAAGGTGTCTCTAAATGGCGTCAGCACGAAAATTATTTGAAAGATTAAGAGTGCCTTGGGGGAGGGGGGGATTACAACATATGTTAATTTCATGACTTTGTTTCACAATTCTATGTTAAAAATAAATCTTGTTCGGAACAGAGTAGAGCTCAATGGGCTGGGTAACGAACCAAAACTAAGCATATGCTCTTGTTAAGCGTACAGTATTCAGGAACGACAGAGAAGAAAAGTAATTCCTAAACATAAAAGTAAGTCCAAAATTAAGGTCCTAAGCAAATTTTTCAGAAGTCTTGATTAATCTAGATCGTTTTTTCACTACAGCAAAGGATAGTTTTTAGAAAAAAAAATCCAGAAAATATTGTAGTGCGGCATTGGAGAAAGAAATTGCAGATTAATAAATAAATACAAATGTGTATAATTATTGTTCGTCTAGTAAGATAAGAATAAGCAATGAAAGCAGCACAATAGCTTCGATATTAAGTGCAGAAGCGGACACTTCGTAAAGAGTACTTATAAAAATAAAAAAGAAAATTATTACAAATTCACAAATGATAGCAGAATAGTAAGCTCACTCACTTCGGCAAAAAAAAATGTATCTGATCAATATTTTATTTGTTATTTTAACCATTGTTTATTTGCTACTTTGTATTTTTTATTGTTTATGTTTTCTTTAGTTCCATGAATTATTTAATTGTTTTTTTTAGGATTGACATTAATGATGTTAGTTTAAAACTATTGCAGTGAATAAACATATTCTATTCTATGCACAATGTTAAACTAGATAAATTACAAAGGAAAATTGTATTCATTAATAGTATTTACTATTCATTCTATTGTAATATTTATATGACATTTGTTTTTTCTGTAGTTGTCTGAAGTATTTGAGCAAGAAATTGATCCAGTGATGCAGTCACTTGGCTATTGTTGTGGACACAAATATACCTTCCAGCCGCAAGTTCTGTGTTGTTATGGAGCTCAGATTTGTGCTATTCCTCGGGATGCAAAGTATTTCAGCTACCAAAATAGGTAATTTTTGTAATAAACTAACTAATTTCTTTATTTTGTTTTTGGAAACAGTCTCATCTCCTGCTGTATGAATAATGTGTTTTAACACTGAATTTATTTAATATTAGTATAATATTACCTCGTACTAGTATTAAAGTCGGTCATCAAGGCAATATATTTTAAGTCTAATTTATTTTCCAAGTTGGGTAGTTTATAAAAGCTATTAATTTGAAACTCTTCATTTATTATATTGTCTTTAGAAAAAAAAAATAACTTAGAATCTGCTATTGAGAAATTGTCAGCAATGATAAGCAACATTCATGGCCTTACAAAGATATGTAGAAGGAGATGGGGCCTTGAGCCCCTTTTGCCAGGCACTGACCTGGCAACACTACTACTATTGAATAAAAACAAAAAAAAATCCAAGTTCTTTTTTAACAGTGGAACCTTAATAATTCAACTTATTTTTCAAACCCTCTTGATCCTTCCGTAAATCCCAATGTAGAAATACCTGTATATTATTTGAATCTGAGAAACTCAAAAAAGCGATTTTGGTATTTCAAAGCCATGAGCGACACAATAAGTTTTTTATAGCCAGGGTTATATGCGGGTAGTCTTGGCACCATTGCATCATAGAAAACCTAAGCAGTGTCAAGTATAAATCAAAGAAGCTTTTATTTTTATTAAACTGTTTTAAGCATGTTTCTTAGGCCTTGAAGAAAGGCTTAAACGGATCTAGAAGGGGTTTGTCATATCTTATTGGAGGTACCGAGGGTGGCTCCAAAATTTCGAATCACAGAACAACCACTGTGAAATTTGTATTCTATATACAAATTAAAAAAAAAAAACTAAAAAAACTTACCCGTTAAAAGTAACATAAGCCTACTCTGTATAAAGTCAAGTTTAATCTATGCCTTTAAAATGCCTGTAAGTTTGAGCTGAAGCTTTCTTTAAAAAAAAAAAAAAATTGAGACAGAATATGCTTCATTCTTCATGTAGAACCCAAATGTTGAACATTTGCAAGTGTTTTTGTTTAAATTAGTGGGTTTCAATTGTTGTGGGGGTTTTTGTAGGCTATGTTTTTAATTACCGCCGAAAATCCAACGAGGAATAGCATTAAACCAGAATGGGTTTGGGACCCAGAATTAAAAGTTGTAAAGAATAAAGCTAAGTTTTGGCTCCGAATATGGGTGACTTGCGGTCGGCCAAATCGAGTTGTCTTCGATCTGAAGCAAACTACCAAGTGTGCTTATAAAAAACGTTTATGGCAGTCTAGGGTATCTGGTTTTGATTTTCCTGCGTCGGGAAAGGAGTGGTCTCATGTTCTGAATTCGGATAAGCTTAGTAGTGAGTTTTCTGAAAGTCCTATAGCAGTTTATACTTGGAAGTCGTATTATAATGATGTTTTCGGTAAGGTGAACCGGGAAGTTGAAAAGCTTTTTAGTAACCTTCTTGAGTCGGTTTTGCCTAATCGTATTTCTCAGAGTAATGTATTACCGGTTTCTACTGTTGATATGGGTCAAGCTATTAAGAACATGCAATCTAGCTCTGCTGGTCAAGACGGAATTTCTTCTTATCATCTAAAAGTAGTTCGCCCTGCTTTGATAGATCACCTTCAGCTACTGTTTCAGATGTGTTTATCTACTTTTATGGTTCCCGAAAGCTTTCTCTGTGGCACAGTCACCTCGGTTTTGAAGCGTGGAAAAACTTTGTCAGAGTGTAGTTCTATCGACCAATTACTGTTTCGTGCAATCTTAGCAAAATTTTTGAATATATTCTTCTCCCTTTCATTTCAGAAAGTGTTAATTTTGGTGAAAACCAATTTGGCTTTCAAAAAAGGCTGGGATGTCAGCATGCCCATCGTGTTCTAGCTTCCCTCATGTTGCAATCTGTTAATGATAAATCTCCTCTTCATATCTGTGCTCTTGATCTTTCGAAAGCTTTCGATAGTATAGTCCACTCATATGTACTCTATTCCTTTTTTCCAACAATATTAACCTTTCTATTGTTGTTTTGTTACGGTACTGGTATTCTAACTCTTTTTTCAGGTAAAATGTAATGGAGTAGTTTCTGATTCAAAGGTGTTACTTTGACGTGGGGTCCGTCAAGGAGGTGTGCTTCCTCCAACTATTTTTAAGTTATGTATCCTATCCTTTCATCTTTGCCTTCGACTTTCATTTCTGATGGAATTGATGTCTCGTATCTTGCTTATGCGGACGATGTTCTCGTTGTCAGTCGTTCTAGGGCTGGGCTCTCACATTCTGTCAGCTGGATCTCAGACCAGTTCAGATGGATTGGGCTTATGTTGAACGTTGACAAGTGCGAATATACTTCATTTAATTCGAGTGCGAGTCTCCCTCTTAACTTTAGTTTTTTCTCTATTCCCTGTGTCTCTTCTTTTCAGTGGCTTGGTCTTCACATTACTAATAATCTCAGAAAACTTCGGGCTCTGACATTTTCTAATGCAAAGAAAAAAAAATTCAGATAGGAAATTCAAAAATTGTTGCAATTAGAGGGAGGTACAATAGAAAAGCGCTTGGGAAATTATATTCTTCGTTTTGCGATCATTCTATTCTTTCTTTTATCTGGTTTTCTTCCAATTCTGAAGCCTTAAGATCTGAAATTTATCCGGACTTAACATTTAAATTTTCTCGGTACCTTTTGTGCCTCCCTCCGTGGTTCCGGAACCGGCATCTGATATCGCGATTCGGCCTCCCTGATTTACGTGAAAAAGTGACTGTGATTGCGGGAAAGCTGTCGTTATCTGAAGGTCCTACAGCGCAACATAATCTACATCGTTTTATGTAAATAATTGTTAAGTGTGCGAGTGCTTTTTTGTTTTTATTATTATTTTTTTTTTTTTTTTATGTAATCCACTTCTTTTTTATAGTGGGTACGACTCCAATATTTTATCATTTATTTATTTTTTTTTTTTCCAGAGGCACTTCATATGGAAGAGGTCGTCGCATAAACTTTAGAGGTGGTTCATTTGATTGAAAATCGAGAGTTCTAGTGCCCTTTTTAAGAGTCAAAAGTGATCAGAGGGCAACTAGCCCCCTCCCCCTTCCCACGCCCTTTTTTCCCAAATGCATCCGATAAAAATTTTGAGATAGCTATATTGATAAAAATGGTTAAAAGGTCAGATAACAAAACTCCAGCGTCGACACAACTTCCGAGGGCCTGGGGGCAGGCGTTGCAAGCTATGCCCTGGGAGCATATATGGTTCTTATGAAAAGGATGCTCGTATAAACTTCAGAGAGGGCTCATTTGAATGGAAATTGGAAGTTATAGTTCAATTTTTAAGAGTCAAAAGAGATCGGAGGGCAACTAACCCCCTTCCCCTCCCTTTTTCTCCAAACCCATCCGATATAAATTTTGAGATAGCTATTTTTTTTAAATGGTTAAAAGGTCAGATAACAAAAACTCGGGTGTCGATACAACCCCCCAGGGCCCGACGGGCAGGCGGTGTAAGTTATGTCCTGGGTCGTATATGGTTCTTATTAAAGGGATGCTCGTATAAACGTCAGAGAGGGCTCATTTGATTGGAAATTAAAAGTCCTTGTTCACTTTCCCAGAGTCAAAAAGATCGGACGGCAACTAGCCCCTCCTCCCTCCACGTCTTTTTCCTCCCCAAACCCACCCGATAAGAATTTTGAGGTGACTAATTGGTTAAAAATAGTTCAAACATCAGATATCAAAACTCTGGGGTCGACACAACCCCCCAGGACCTGGGGAAAGGCGTTGTAAGTTATGCTTTGGGGGCATAGTTATGGGGGCATGTAAGTTATGGTATGGTTCTTATAGAAGGAATGCTCGTATGACCTTCAGAGAGGGTTCATTTGATTGAAAATAGATAGTTCTAGTTCACTTTTAAAGAGTCAAAAGAGATCGAAGGGCAATTAGTCCCCCCATGCCTTTTTTTCCCCAAACCCATCTGATAAAATTTTGAGATAGCCGTTTTGTTAAAAATAGTTCAAACGTTAGATAATAAAACTCCGAGGTTGACACAAACCCATTTTTTTACTTTGATTAATTAAAAAAAAATTCCACAAAATAAGTTTTTCGAAAAAAAGTAAAGAACTCCATTAAACCAAAAATTATCAAAAATAAAATAATCTACAAAGCGTAAAACTACCACAAATCAGCATCGATAAATAAATGAAACCCAAAACGAACAGAAATTACAATAAATAACCGAGTCAAACTCAAAACGAGCAGAAATTAACATAGGTAGGGCTCAAAACCCCTATGCCTTCCCAAGGCCATAACATAATTTGCACTTTACTGAAAATAATAAATTTTAAATGTTTTCACTTTTATAACTTTAATAAATCAAATAATACTAACATTCTGATTACTAAATATCAATATATGTATATTAAACCGACAATGCACATTCATTTGTATTTGGGAAGGCATAGGGGTTTTGAGCCCTACTCATGTCAATTTCTGTTCGTTTTGAGTTTGACTCGGTTATTTATTGTAATTTCTGTTCGTTTTGTGTTTCATTTATTTATCGATGCTGGTTTGTGGTAGTTTCACATTTGGTAGATTATTTGATTTTATTTTTGCTCATTTTTGGTTTAATGGACTTCTTTACTTTTCCTTGAAAAACTTATTTTGTGGAAAAAAAAATTTTTAATTAATTTCTGTTCGTTTTTTATTGACATAGTCTTTTCAGGGAAAAAGAAAATAATTCTTCAAATCTTTTTGTTTTTTTAAGACTTATAGTTTGGCCTGCTATTTGTATGCTGGAGAAAAAATTTCAGCAACAACAACATATACCCTTTTTAAAATTTTGACACAAAGAGTAGTGTTTAATTTAGTTTCATACCTCCTCTAGTTGACTTGTAATAGAAGACTTGATACCATTCGCAAAAAAAATCTGTTTACTTTCTTCGAATTTTTTTTTTTTTTAATTAACAAATGGGTCACAAAAAAACAACATACAAATCTCCATATAATGCTAACAAAATAAAACTGCATATAATACCAACAATATCAAAATAGGTCCCGACGCATATTATCGTGTTTGGGATGACCCAATAAAAAGATCACTTCAACACTTATACGCTAGTACACTACCTCGGGGAAATAATACTCTCTGAATCCTCCTCTCCTCCCCCACCCCTACAAAACAAATAATCAACAATACAAGGATAATAAATTTTTTTATTTTACAGGGAACTTAAAGGAATTCAACACTCATATTCTATGATTCATCATGCTTCCTTTCATATACCGACAATCACCTCAATCAACACACAGGAAAATTTTTCTCTTTTAACACTCACAAACATATATTCACTCCCAGATCAATCACCTTATCCGTGTCTACAATACTGGTTAAAACAAATACATCGCAAAGAAGCACGAAATTCCTCACGAACCTTCTTACCTTTTAGTTCCGCCGGAAGCCTGTTCCACACTTCAGGACCAATATACCTAATAGAAAATTTAGATCTAGTAGTAACTGGAAACGGCGTTCTAACAAACTCAACATTTCCAATTTCATAACTATGGTTCCTTTCATTATAAAATTCAGAAAAACATGTAGCCACCAAATTGGAAAAAAGACTATACATAAATAAATTTACATAAAATTTAACCAAACCAAAGAATGGTAAAATTTTTAATTGGTGATACATCGATCTCACCGAATTTTGGGACAAATCATTGTTCAACACTCTTACGGTTTTATCTTGTAACCAACGTAGCGGAAAAAAACGACCAGTGAACGTCGACGACCAAACTGTAACACAGTACAACAGATAAGGATGAATAAGTGAAAAATATAACATTCTAATAACCTTTTTGGGAAAAAAATTTTCAGTTTCCGCAGAGTTCCAACATTTTTGGCTAATTTAGTACCTATGAATGCAATATGATCTTTAAAACTTGGGCATTCATCTACCATTACACCAAGATACCTTGCAATACTTGTCGGCTTTATACTTCCATTTTCTAACTTAATTTCTTCAATCCATGGATAGTAATTTGCACTTCTGCCATATAACAAGAACATTGTTTTCTTGTGATTAACAAGCAGTTTGTTCACTCGCATCCACCTCTCGATTATCACTATTCCTTGTTTCATGCCATTTTTCGAATCCGCTTCTGTTTTCGCAGCCATTGTAAACTAAGTATCATCAACAAAACTTGGAAGTATTTTTAGCGCCGGGCCATCATTGTAACTTGGAGCTGACATTTTTTTAAGGAATTCATTTAAATCATTAATGTACGCTAGAAATAAAAGGGGACCCAACACAGACCACTGTGGCACACGACATTTTACTACGATTTCTTCTGACAGGACTGTGCCCAGCCGTACTCTTTGCGTTCTTCCTTCAAGAAATGAAGCAATCAATTTCAGAATTTTAAAACGAATTCCAGCATTTTCAAGCCTAGACAATAAAATATTGTGATCAACACAGTCAAAAGCCTTCAAAATATCTAGAAAAATTGAACCCACCTTTAGCCCTTAATCGAGGCAATCGTTAACAAATGTTGTTAAAAATAATAAAGCATGCTCTGTAGACATATTTTTCCTAAAACCAAATTAACTAGAGTGAAAAAAACATCTTTTCTTCAAATAATCAATTAGTCGTCTATAAATATATTTCTCAAAAATATCAGAAATTACTGGAAGTAGAGATATTGGACTGTACTTGTTCATATCTTCCTTACTGCCCCCTTTATACAGAGGATTAACCAAAGCACTTTTCAAGCAATTAGGGTACACTTCAAACTCAAAACATTGATTAAAAAGGTACAACAGATTTAATTGGGTAAATTTTTTTTAAATGTTTGAAAGGTTATAAAGTCCATTCCAGCTGTCGATTTTTTCATACTTTTTAAGATATCCTCAAATTCACGCGATCTCACTGGTTGAAGATACATGGTTGTATAACTTGCTTCAGGAAGAAAATTCTGGTATGTACCATCACCATTTATACATTCCACAGATGTCGATATTTTTATCCCTACTTCTGAGAAGTGGGTACACAAGTTATTGGCTACACCACTATCCGATTCCCGCGGCAAATTACTAGGAGTTATTGGTTCACTTTTTGGGCTTATTACCGACTTAATCAGTTGCCAATTTTTAGCTGGGCTTCCTTCATAATCTTTAAATTTCTGTGCAAAGTAATCAATTTTTGCCTTTCTTAAAAGACTTTTTAACTTTCTATTAAATTCTTTATATTGTTCTGTATCAGCTGTTGAACCTTGAGTCACGCACCTTTTATACATCACTTGCCTTTTTTCCATTGAGGCTAGTAATCCTTTTGTAATCCAAGGTTTAATTGGCAACTTATATCTTTGCTTTGTTTTTTTTAAATTCAAACACTCTTGAAATAGTAATTTTATTTGTTCATACCATTTACCAAATTTGGTATCAATACCTGTACTATCCTGAAGAAACTCAAAATCTGCACTTTTAAGTTTCCGCTTAAACTTCAAAAGCACATTTCCATCCATATAAGGCATCTTTGGCACACTTTTATTCTTGGGGTTTGGACCAAATATTCCAGGTACAGATATTGCAACACCAAAATGGTCAGATGCACTATTAATAACTACTGTGGGTAATATATAATTCATATCTACAAAAATATTATCAATTATAGACTCTGAAATTTCTGTCACTCGTTTGCGTATGTTAATTGCAGGATAAAAACCAAAACTTAACATTGTGTTAACAAAATGTGTTACCTTACTATTTCTATCAACCTTATTTAAAGCAATATTAAAATCCCCACATATAAAACATGGTATTTTTGAACTTGGTAACTTTCCCAAAAATTCATCAATCAGTTCGATAAACTCCTCAACATTACCTGAGGGTGGTCTATAAATTAGTACAACCATAAACTTATTATTTGCATTACGCACATCAAGAACTATAGACTCAAATTTCATTTCATAATTGACCGCTAAATCTGACCTAATCTGTTCGCTAAAACCACTTTTTACATATACAGCTAAACCACCACGTTGGGGTAGTACCCTATTTTGCACATGCACATTATAACTCTCTATTTTTAGTAAAGTGGAATTGTAACCCCTCAGCCAAGTTTCCGTTAGGGTCAGGATATGCGGCTCAGTCTGAAGACAACTCATTAAGGAACTCGTATGATGTGTTTATCCCTTGACAGTTCAATTTGTAGACTTTCATTTCTCTCATATTCTTCCACCCACACATCTCACACTGAACAGCATACCGAGAATCCATACATCCAACATTCTCACTTACATCATAGTCCCGATGCATAACACCATTTATCAATCTACACACATCCAGTGGGCTCCTTTCAAGTTCCTTCAACTTACTGGTTAAATTAACAATTATCGAAAATCAAATAAGGGCAAGAGAAAGTTAAAGGAAGAGTAAAGAACCATACTTTCCCCAAATAACATCTACATATTACAACATCCGAGGACGAATTAACTATCATAATAAAATAAACATAAGAAACACAAAATAAACAAAACAAATAAACAAACCGGTCGATATGTATACGCATATCAACTCCCAAAATAAAATTCAGTGGGCTTAATATGGCTCACAAATTCATTTATAAGCAAATTTAATTACCTTCATAATTGATAACTTTTCATACAACCTTTAAAAAATAATTTCCAAACACTATAAATAACTAGCTCAAAACCACTATTTACATTTTTAACGCTTTGAACCATTCAACCTTTTCAACGTTACCAGCAGATTGAATAGAAAGAACCGGCGGTACCACGGGTGGTATCCAGCATTCAACACCTCTCTCCATCAAATATTTTTTTTTCACCACCAATTCCTTTCTAATTTGGCGCACCTCTCTACTAACATCATCACTAATAAAAACTGGTTTTCCAAACTGCAAGTCTTTTCCTCTTAATTTCTTTGCATTTTTCGTTATACCATATCGGTCTTTATAATCTGTAACTTTGATTTTGATGAAGTTACTTGCTTCTTGTACCACTGAAAATGGAGGAATATTCTTCACTTCTATTTCTAATCCCTCATTCAGCACTTTTTTAATGGTATTTTTTGCATCTGACAATGAGTCAGTCTTCACATTCCAAAACAATATGTTATTTTTTATTTCCATATGCTGCAACACAAGAGACTGATTTTTTAATGATGTAACTTGTGTAAATAAATCATTCACGAGTTTATCCTGATTTTCCATCTTAGACTTCAAATTATCTACCCGATTATTTGTTTCTCTTACATCACCTTCCGAACGCGTGCATCTTTCTCCCAATTCACGAACAGTTTTTTGTATATTTTGCACATCAGTCTTCACACTATGAAGGGACTCTCTAATTTCTTTTACGTCTGATTGTAAATTTATTTTCATACCTCCTCTAGTTGACTTGTAATAGAAAACTTGATACCATTCGCAAAAAAAATCTGTTTACTTTCTTCGATACCTTGGTTACACTTACGCTATTTTGATTTGATTAAAGTTTAAGAGATTAAGTAGCCCTGAAAGTTCGAAAATTATACCCTCAGTCGTTCTTGGGATACTGCTGAGATGCCTTACTGGAAATTAGCATTAACACAGTGCATTTTGATTTAATCTTAAGGCAACATTTATATTTTAAACATAATGGGCAAATGGGAGGGTGGGCGTGGGAGGGGAACTAGTGGCCCTCCAATCATTTTTAACTATTAAAAAGGCCATTAGCCCTTTCCATTTTCAATCGAATGAGCCCTTTTGAAGTTCCTAAGACAACTCCTTCGATACGAAGTGCCCTGGTCTAAAGAAGAAAAAAAGAAAAAAAATTACATTGTACCCACATCGATCTTTACTATAAAAATATCAAGCCTTCCAATAACTTTCGACTATATAAAAGGGCGCTAGTCCTTTCAATTTCCAATCGAATGAGCCCTTTTTGAGTTTCTGCGACAACCCTTTCTATAAACACTTTATATGTCCCCAGAATATAACTTACAATCCTTGCCCTGAGGGCAGTAAGGGGGTTTTGATCGGATGTGTTTGGGGAAATGGTTGTCGTGAGAGGGGGATTAGTTGCCCTCCAATCCCTTCCGACTATTAAAAAGGTTACTAGCCATTTCACTTTACAATTAAATGAGCCCTTTTTGAAGTTTCAACGACAATACTTTCTATAGAATCCTTATATGCCCCAGGCTATAACTTAAAACACTTGCCCTAAGGGCTGTCCGGGGGATGTCATCCTCAAAGACCTAACTTCAGGATCTTTTAATAATGTTGAACAGAATGGCTATCTCAAGGTTTTGATTGGATGTGTTTGGGGAAATTTTGGGCGTGACAAGGGGGTTACTTGCCATCCAATCACTTTCGACTAAAAAGGGCACTGGCCGTTTCAATTTCCAATGGAATGATTCCTTTTTGAAGTTTCTACAACAACGGTTTCTGTAAAAAAAAAAAAAAAAAAAAAAAAAAAAAAAAAAAAAAAACACGCCCCCAGGGCATAAGTTGAAACCCTTGACCTAAGGGCTGTGGGGGGAGTGTCATCCTCAAGAAAGTAATTTCCAGATTTTTTAACAACGTCCAACAAAATGTCTATATCTCAAAATTTTGATTCGATGTGTTGGGGGAAATGGTGGGTGTGAGAGGGGTGTTAGTTATCCTCCAATCACTTTCGACCAATAAAAGGGCACACGCCCTTCTAATTTCCTATCGAATTAGCCCTTTTTATAGTTTCTACGACATGACTATCTATAAAACCCTATATACCCCCAGGGCATATCTTACAACCCTTTGCCCCGAGGGCTCCGAGTGGGTTATCATCCTCAATGACCTAATTTCTAAGACTTACTACGTTGAACAAAATGGCTATTTAAAAATGTTGTTTGGATGTGTTTAGGGAAAAGGTGGGCATGAGAGGGGGTTAGTTGCCCTCCAATCACTTTTGACTATTAAAAAGGGCACTAGCCCATTGAATTTCCAATCGAACGAGCCTTTTTTGAAGTTTCTACGACAACGCTTTCTATAAGAACCTTATATGCCTCCAGGGCATAACTTACAACCCTTGCCCTGAGGGCTCTGGGGGAATGTCCTCCTCAAAAACATAATTTCTCTTTTTAAATCAACTACGCTTAACAAAATGACTCAAAATTTTGATTGGATGTGTTTGGGGAAATGGTGGTCGTGGAAGGGGTGTTAGTTGCCTTCCAATTACTTTCGACTGTTAAAAAGGGCACATGCCACTCCAATTTCCAGTCGAATGAGCCCTTTTCGAGGTTTCTACGACAACTCCTTCGACACGAAGTGCCCTTGCCTAAGACCAAGAAACCAAAAAAATAAATAAATAATACGTTGTCTCAATATCGTTCTTTACTTAGGCAGCTCTATTGCGCTGCCTGTGATACTAGTTTTGATGCTTAGATGAACATTTGATTTAAAAAAAAAACTTTAATTTTAAAATAAGGAAATTTTAAAAACTTTACACTTTTTTCAACAAAAAACGAAAAAAATTAGTTAAAAAAAAACTCCGAAAAAGAAGTTTTTCAAAGAAAATTAAAGGCCATATTAAACTTAAGATCTGCAGATACAAATACCTTTTAAAATTCAAACTAATAACGACAAGAAATTACTATTAGAGAAAAAATGAAACCCAAAACGAACAGAAATTAAATAAAAAATCATTGCAAAAAAAAATACAACAAGTAATAATATAAATGAATAAATAAATATTAAAGCGAGTAATTCTTTAATTGAATATGGAAATCAAGCCTAAAACGAAAACAAATATTTTGCTATTGAAGTCTTGAACAGTCTTGGAAAGTATAAACAAAATCAAATTGAATATTCGATATATAATGATATTAATTGGGGAAAGCTCATCAGTTAAAAATTTTAATGTTTATTTTCAATATTAAGTACAAAAGAAAATATTTGTAATACAATTCGTTTTCAGTAAAGTGCCAATGACGCAGTAGGTTTTAGACTTTTACAGCGAGAGAAGGAGGCGATACCCAAACTCTCGTTTGTAGTGATTTTTGTTCGTTTCAGGCAGGGCTGCCACCCTGGCCTGGAAGAATTTACTAAATCGTATTTGTTTTTACTAAATGTTAAAAAAAAAATTGCGCGTGCGGCTACCGCCGCACCCGCACCATCAAGCATCGATTTTTACTATGGGAGGATAATCAATAGCATTTCCACTATCTTTTTTTCTTATTTTTTTTTCTTCTTTCTTTCGTTTTCATAGTGTGATTGAAAATCCCGGAAACCTATAAGTTCAAAAATCTTTTTTTTTTTTTTTTTTTTTTTTTTTTTTTTTTTTTTTTTTTTTTGATTATTTGGATGTGCTACTGGATAGGCGTCATATTCCAGATGCGGTGTATCCAAGACGTCAAACAATAGTGTTGAATCTTAGATTCTGGAAATCCTGTTGGTGAAGCCAGGCTTTAAATTTATCAATGGTCTTCAGGTCATAAAATTCAGATATATTGAAAAATAAAAAAACAATCAACAAAGAAAAACAGCTACAACTCATATTCACGAAGCAATTCAGGCGATGGAGTGCTTAGACTCTGAGGTGTGTTTGAAAGTGACGGCTTTTGAAATTTGTCCCCCAGTTTCCGTTTTTAGGTTCGAAATCCAAACCCTTCAATTTTGCATTTTTAAGAGGAAATTTGCCACTTTTGAAACACTAGTTGGGCTGGTCTTTAAATAAGGGATATGCTGCTTACAAAGGTTTCTGGCAAATTTTAAAGCAATTAATTTAGGATTTTTTTAACTGATAATTTCTGGATTCTCTCGTTCGTATTCAAGGGAGTCAAAAACCAATACAATCTATTTCACTTCAAAACGGAAATGACGTAATTGATTACCGTTTTAGTTGTAAAAATATGTAAATTAAAAAGTGCACGTCAAATTTGACTAGGGCTGCCAAGAAAAAGAAAACTTATATAACATACAATAACTGGTTTAAAAAAAATTGCATTGTGTCAATAATCATCAGGTCAGGCAAATCATACAAATTGAAAAGTAAGAAGAAAAATATGTAGTCACAATTAAAAAAAGTCGCACTTAAAAGGCTTTAATCATCCTCGGCCTCATCCGAATTTAAATTATCCACTAGTTTCGAATTCTGACTGAAGTGATCAACTTGTTTCCATTTCTTGATAATCCGAGTCCAATTCTAGGAGGTCACCCAGTCATGTACTCCACTTGACGGCCTGTGAACAAATTGCTTCGTTTTCATCAGGGATGAAACACTCTAGACAATTAACCTGTTCCGGTTTTTAGTTTTGATGACCGACAAAATCAAAAACTGTCTCTTTGCTCCAGCACTTGAATGGGGCAAGCTGCAGAGTCAGAAAGAACTTGGGCAAGTATGGAAAAAGCTCGTTTCCAGCAGCGTCTTTAAAAAGGGACAAAGCTAACTAACAAACGTAGCAGCTGTTATGAGAGTCTGGGAAAATTTTCTGAAAACAAATTAATCCGGCATACCAGTCCTGATTTCAAATAGTTTTCCTTTCAAAGCGAGTATCAAGAAGAAGCCTAGGGAAAAGTAGAGAATTTTAAGCGCTAGGGTTGAAGCGAAATCACAAAAATGAGAGCAATAGTAGCCATAATATCTAACATAATCGAAATCAGATTTTGTAACGAATGGACCCTAATTTTTTCCCCTGAATTTATGGAAAATAACAAAAGTTTTGTTTACTACAAATCATGACTTTTTACTAGATTTCGGGAAATTTACTAGATCCTCTAAATTTACTAGATTTTTTTTTTTTTTTATCTTACTAGATCTAGTAAAATCCTACTGACGGTGGCAACCCTGTAGGAAATGGTAGCAGAGGAATCTTCGGCAAGATCCCTCTATTTATAGAATATTCTCACGACTCAACGTGACAACATTGACGAAAATGCCATGATACTGAAAATTCAATTTAACATAAGGAGATCGCATAAAAAAACAGCTGCGCCCCATTACAGCACTGCCTGGCAAGTTCAGCCTGGTTTCAGGCTTGATTTGTATATTCAATTTAAGTTTTACTCGTTTTAAGATTTACCCATTCATTTATAGTATTACCGGTTGTATGTTTTTTTGCTATGATTGTTTATTTAATTTCTGTTCGTTTTGGGTTTCATTTATTCTACAATAGTAATTCCTGGTTGTTTCGAGTTTGAGCTATTGTAGGTTTTTATTTTTTCTAATCTTTTAATATGGCCTTTACTTTCCTTTGAAAAAATTCTTTTTCGGAAAGTCTTTTTTAATTAATTAAACACAAGAGCAAGAACATGCCTGTTTTATTCTTTATCTACTACTAATTTACGTCATTATTCCCCAAAATGAAATATATAGTCACCTGGTGGCGGTGTAGTGGAAGAAGCCAGCTTTCTTATGTGAAAGTATGTGGTTCGATCCCGCCTGGCGTCAGGAAGTACGACTTAATAATCATATCTTCATAATTTTTTCTTATTTCTTATACAACACTTATTTTGTAATAGTAAGATTTGTAATAATTTAAGTTTCACTCGTTTTAAGATTTATTTATTCATCTATATTATTACTTGTTGTATGTTGTTTTTTTTTTTTTGCTATGATTGTTTATTTAATTTCTGGTCGTTTTGAGTTTGAATTTTGAATGGTATTTTTTTCTGCTGATCTTAAGTTTAAAATGGCCTTTACTTTTCTTTGAAAAACTTCTTTTTCGGATTTTTTTTTTAACTAATTAGTTGAAAATCGAAACATTCTATGATTTAAATCTATATAGTGTCTTGTTTCTTATGTCCTACAGAGCTTATCTGGTAGAATTTTCGTAGAACACTATGTTTTTGGGATGTTTATTTTTGTTTTGGCATCAAGGATCTTTACAGCTAGAACTTATTTAATCCTCTTCGGATGCAAGTTATTGGTGTTCTTTGTGCAGTCTTAATGACTTCGAACTCTGTTGTAAAGCTAAGTTAACACTAAAAAGTTTCTTTTAGAGCTTTTTAAATAAACAAAAAGATATGAAAATAAATTTAAAATATTAATATAAAGAAGGCATTCATCAAATTTTATTTAAAAAAATATTAATAACATTATAATTGTATTAAAATATAAAATAAACTCTCTCGTAGGTATACATACTGTCTCAAGTGTTTCAACGAAATTCAAGGAGATGTTGTGACACTCGGCGACGACCCCTCTCAACCGTCAATGACAGTGCAAAAGTCGGAGTTCGTCGAAATGAAGAATGACGTGCAAGAGCTGGAACAGTGGGTGGATTGCAGCGATTGTGGCCGTAAACTTCATCAGATCTGTGTTCTTCATTTCGAAGCCATTTGGACGTCTGGTTTTACCTGTGATAATTGTTTAAAATTAAGGAACGATAAGAGAAAGGAAAATCGATTCAGTGCTAGACGGCTGCCAACGACCAAGCTGGGCACCTTTCTGGAGAGTAGGGTTAATAATTTTTTGAAAAAGAGAGAGGCTGCCGCTGGTGAGGTCTTCATTCGTGTTGTGTCATCGGTTGAAAAAGTCGCAGAGGTTCGTCCCGGAATGAAAAGCAGATTTTGTGGAGAAAATGGAGATTTGCCGGAATCATTTCCTTATAGGTAAGAAAGCAATTGCATTTGCTGAGTAATCTATTATTTGTTTTATTTTATAGAATTTGTTTCGCTTTTCTTTTGTCTGAAGTGGGGTAATGTATCATACTCATTCGGAAAAAATAGATTCTGTGAAGAAAATGGCAAGAGGGCTGGAGTATTACCTAATAGGTAAGAAGGGTAATTGTTTGCTTGGGGATTTAATATTTGTTGTTTCTTAGGGATTTTCAGAAATAAAATAACGATTCAGTTATGTGGCAGGTGGATTTTACCTCAGTAACTTCATGGAATTGATCTCATGAAAAAGGGGACAATAAAGCTACAATCATTGTATCACTGTCCCGTGAAACCATACATCTATAAATTCTTCAATATACAGACATTGTGTGCACAGACAAGATTTTAAAAGGATACAGTTTTTTTTTTTTTTTTTTTTTTTTTTCTAAGAAAGTCCGGAGTTTGTGGTTCTCAGCGTTTAAGGTATGTGTTTAATAGCGTGTGTTGACAGAGGCGGCCAAAAAAATAGTTCGTTTTCCTATTTGGTAAATCGTAAAAGTGCAGAGTAGTGGCTTGCCAGAACAAAACATCCTATTAAAAGAAAATTAGTACCTTTAGACTCCTTATTTTGTTTTCCTTTTCAACATAACATTCGTTACCCTGATAATGCATCCTCCCCCTTGTGATGGACCCATATATAGGTTTAATAATATATTTCTTTGTTGCTGCTTCCATGTTTTGATTCATTGTTTAATGGGTGTTTGTTGTGTAATCTTGAATATATCCAGTTTAGCTTGAGTGCCTGATTGAATATTTAAAAAAAAAAAAAAAAAAAAAAAAAACATTTTAAATGAGGTTAAAAAGTGAATAATAATGGAAGGAAACATAATAATCTTATCAACATAAATATTTTGCACATTATAAAGTTTCACATTTCATTGTTTTAGTGTTTTCTTTTAGTTTTATATTTTTTTTAGAAGACACTTTATTCAAAGACTATAAAAATATATAATGCATTAATAATTCTATGTACTTCAATATTACTCAATGTACTTCAACACGTACTTCAATGAGAGTGGACCATACATAATAGAGTAGAGTGGGAGGTAGAGTCAGCACAGTTTCCCTGATCTTCTGGAGCCAGGAGCCATATTCTTGGCTCCATAGTCCTGGATTTAGGCTACCAAGAATACCAAGAAGGAAGTTTCTTCCTCTTTCAGTTTTTATTTCTGAGAATTTATGAATCAGTTAATTATTTATTTGCCCTTAACTGGTAGGATCTTTTTATAACACTCATGGTAGGGTGGGGTCTAAATGACCCCAATCTTCTGAAGGGTACCAGTCAATAAAATACTTAAATGGAAACATGAGCATTTATTTTCAAATATATTGACATAACTACCATTGAAACCAATAAAAAAAATTGTTTCTAGATGCAGCTTGAGCAAACAGTCACTGCATGTTCCTTGCAGACACTATTTTTACAGATGGCACAGCATATGGTAGTCTTGCGGTCCTTTTCCCTAGGACAGATACCACATCGAGTTCGTTTGGCTGCAGAATGTTGTTCCCCAGTGTTCTGGCTTTTTGCAAAGGGAATGCTCTTATAGAAGTGAAATGCTCTAATGCTCTTATAGAAGACAGTTTACCCAATTCTACTGATAACTGAGTCGATCAAGATTTGTATATATTCTCTAAACATGCCAACAATGGCAAAATAAAGTCTCTAATTCCTAGTCCCTACCGCCGGTAGGGACTAGGCGATAACGGAGCACATTTTAGTTTTTTTGTTTTTTTCTCGATGTAAAAGGCTTAAATAGAAAATGGCCCAAGAAAACTGGCTAATAAAGTCATGTTACCATAGTAACCATGTGGCAAGTTTACTATATATGATTAAGTCTACTCCACTGAATGCATATGTAGCAGTAAATTGATTAATCTAATGGATAAACATGCAACAGTATTACGAAATGCCCATCAAGAGAAATTTTCTATTGATTTATGTTTAGGAGTGCTTGATTTCATGCAGGCATTTCTTCTACCTACCAGAGCTATGGAGACTGCTGAAACTGGAATTAATCTTAAAAGAGTTTAAATGGTTAAAGAGTGCTTAGGAGGCTTTTTGGGGCTTAGCAAAAATAATTTGACGATCGATTGCTATTTAACTGCTCCATTGATTTTTTTTATGGGCATCAGCACTTTCAGCCAGGTCTGTGGAAACCGAGTCGCTCTTATTGCCAAGGAGTCGAAGTAATTAGTAATTAGGGACTGTGAGTTGGGGCTATGCCCCCTAACCTCTAAAGTTACACCAGTTCTTAATATATATATATATATACTAGCAACAGAAACAGATTTGGCAGCTTTTCGTCTACTTCCTTCGCTCGTTTCCTCGCGATTATTCCTGGCTTAAGGGTCATGAAACGGAGATTACCACTGCCGGTAGGAACTAGGGACCAGTGCCGTATTCTTTGCCTTTTTTTTTACCTTTGGTATATGTGTCTTATGTTTCCACTTCAATTGAATTCAATTAATGTCCTATATTAATTGCTCTTTTTTTGCAGGGCCAAAGCTTTATTTGCCTTCCAAGACATAGATGGTGTTGATGTCTGTTTCTTTGGGATGCATGTACAAGAATATGGTTCAGACTCGCCAATGCCAAATACGAGAAGAGTTTATCTTGCCTATCTTGATTCTGTGCACTTCTTTCGGCCTAAGCCGTTAAGGACGGCTGTTTACCATGAAATATTGCTTGGCTATCTGGACTATGTCAAACAACTTGGCTATACAATGGCCCATATTTGGGCTTGTCCTCCGTCCGAAGGTGATGACTATATTTTCCATTGTCATCCACCGGAACAAAAGATTCCCAAGCCAAAGCGACTGCAAGAGTGGTATAAAAAGATGCTTGATAGAGGAATTATTGAAAGAATTGTTCTCGATTACAAAGACATTTTGAAACAGGCTGTAGAAGACGACTTAAGTATTCCAGTGGGACTGCCATATTTTGAAGGAGATTTTTGGCCGAATGTAATTGAAGAAAGTATTAAAGAGCTTGATCAAGAAGAGGAGGAACGAAGGCGGCAAGAAGCTGCTGAACTTGCTGCTCAAGACGAAGGAGAAATCGGCCCTGATGGAAGCAAAAAAGGAAGTAAAAAGAAACAAAAAATGAACAAAAAGGCAACGCAAAGAAAGAGCAGCAAAAAATCTGGCAGTGATCAGTCCGGCAATGATCTTTCAGGCCGAATTGTTGCAACAATGGAAAAACATAAAGAAGTTTTCTTTGTGATCCGTTTGCATTCGGCACAGAGCGCAGCTAGTCTAGGACCAATTCAAGACCCAGATCCGTCAATGACATGTGACCTAATGGATGGTCGTGATGCTTTCTTAACAATGGCACGTGATAGACATCTCGAGTTCTCCTCAATGAGGCGAACAAAGTATTCAACAATGGCTTTAATTTATGAATTGCACAATCAAGGACAAGATAAATTTGTGTATACGTGCAATGCTTGTAAGGCCCAAGTGGAAACAAGGTGGCATTGTAAAGAATGTGATGATTTTGATTTATGTGTCAACTGTTATAAAGTGGAGAAACATCCTCACAAGCTGTATAAATACGGTTTTGATCTCGATGATGGAGGAGCTGCATCAGACAATGGGCCTGCCAAAAACCCTGTGGTAAATTATTATTTTCCTTTTGTTTCTAAATATTCCTAAATCTCCTCCCTCCCTCCCCCCCCTCCCCCACCAAAAAAAAGAAGGGGAAGTAGAATATTCCTCATTACGTTTCTTCTTTCTCTTATTTTTAATTTTGTAATAAAAAAAAGCCAATACTTCTGATCAAGACTGTATCCGGGGAGGAGAGGGGGAGGGTGTACTGGGTTTGAATCCCTCATCCCCGAAATTGTGTCTAACCCGATAAGAAGCTTTTTAAATTTTATATGCTACTTACCAAAGAAACTGTTATTTTTCCATTCCAAAAACTTCTTTTGCTTTTTTTCGGTATAATTGTTTTTTCTTTTTTTTTCTTTTTTTTTCTTTTTTTTTCTTTTTTTTATTATTATTATTAATATAAATTTTATTGTACCCTGTGCATTGAAAATGAAATCTGATTATTTGAATGTGTTAGGTCTAAACTAATCAAATAAATATTTGTAGTGGATTTAAGGAGAAAAGTAAAAAATAACTGCTGGATTGGTGCATCCAGTATGGAGTGCATTCAAATAGGGAATGAAGATAAAAATAATCGATGAATTGTTAAAATAACGTGATTTTTTTTATTTAGGAGGCACGTAAATTGTCAATACAGAGGTGTATTCAGTCATTGGTACATGCTTGTCAGTGTCGAAATGCCAACTGTCATTTGCCAAGCTGTCAGAAAATGAAACGTGTTGTAAGCCACGCCCGACCATGTCGGAAAAAGACTAATGGTGGATGTCCCATTTGCAAACAGCTTATTGCCCTGTGTTGCTATCATGCCAAAAATTGTCCAGTAAGTACTTTTTTTTTGTATACCTCTGTTTTCTTTAAATATTACGTTATTTACGTTTTTTTTGTGTACCTCTGTCTTCTTTAAATATTACGTTATTCACGTAATATTAATTTACGTAATTACGTTATTTACGTTTTTTTTTTTTTTTTTTTTTTTTTTTTTTTTTTTTTTTTTTGTATACCTCTGTCTTCTTTAAATATTACGTTATTTTGAAATCCTACCAACCCAGATGTAGAAGTCTTATCTTCTGAAGAAAAATTCCGTTTTTCTAATTGGTTGATTTCGAAACACTTGAGTGACAGGACAGAGTATAAGTAATATTAAAGCATTTCTGAATATTGAGTGAAATTCGGCGTATTTTGAAAGTATACAAATACAAATGAGCTTCATCAAAGGTCTTAATCTGTAACTTTAGTCTTAGAAGGCAAAATAATTATTGAAATTAATAAAAAAAAATATTTAATTGTAAGAAGAAAATGGCAGGCCTCCACTGGGTTCATAATTATGAAAAAAGTTCATATTTTTAACCTAGGTTCATAAATGGTTCATAATTTAGAAAAAAGGTTCATAAAGTTCATATTTTTCTTGTCATCAGCTGGAAAGCACTTGCGGTTGCTGTCTTTTTCCTTATAAAGGACAAGCGAAGTAAATGTATGTGCAAGAGTTTTATTTAAAACGTTTCAAACTTTAACACTCAGCATGTTTTGTGAACATACATTTTCTTCTCTTCAAAAAAATATTGTTACATCTAACTTGGTTCCTATACTGCCCCTACATCTTCTAGCTCTAAGCTATCTTTTAGTCTTTTCTTCCTTTTTCTGGCTTGAATCTTTGCTACCTTCATAGAGTTTTCTAGTAGTAATATTCCTAAAGAGTTGCTTTAAGCTTATGAGCTGTAACATAACTTCTTGCCAGAAGATCATAAGTTGATTGATTATTTTTTATTTTTTTTTTATTTTTATTTTTTACATGGATTCACACTAATGCTTTTTGCAAGGACCTTCTACGCGACATTGGATCTTCTTCCTTGGCGTTGCTGTACAATGAGACTACAAATGCCAAAGGTGTAAAGGAGTTGAATATCATGATTAGATACTGGTCGGAGACCAAAGAAAGAGTCTGTACGCCACCTACAGTCCTTTTTCATAGGACACGCAAAAGTGGAAGATTTATACCAGCCCCTATTACAAGCTCTAAAGGATGCTAACCTCGATCTCCGTCAAATCTTGATACTGGGAAGTGACGAACCTAATGTCAACAAGAAAGTTTGGAGGTTATTTGATTCCGAAGTTAGAACTGTGCGCAGCGACCGAGGCCTAGCTGACATTGGGACAGGCAACATGCATTTATGGAACTCGGTTTTTAGTCTGAAAAACCATCAAGGACAGACAAAATATATCCCCTTGTTTTAAAGATAGTAAAAGCAGCTCTCTGCATGTCGCATGTGACGTTGAAAGTGATTTTTCCCGGTCAGGACTGATCATGACTGAGGAAAAATCATCGATGAAAGTCAAAATGCTCAATGCTAGACTGAGAGTCTCTGATTCTCTAAAGAAGTTCGAGAACAGGTCCGAGATAGTCTTTATTACCAGAGAGCTGTTGAATTTGGGGCGAAATGCATACCAGAGCTAGAAACTGTGCCTGAAAACAGAGCGATTTAGACAGGCTGAAGAGGGGTCTAAAAGGAAAGTAGAAGAAGAGGAAAAAAAGAGGATGTTATCTGAGAAGAAGACCATTGAAAACCTGGAAAAATATTTGGTTGAAAAAAAATCAGTTGAAAAGGACAAAAGACAAGCAGTAGAAAGGCTTCTTCAAGAAGCTAATGACAAGCTGAAAAAAGCTATCGATGCCAAAAAATTTCTAGAAATAAGCCTCGCACAAAGTATGATTGAGGCTTAGAGCTGGAAGATGCACGAAGAAGACGAGGCAGCCAGAGAGGTTGAGCTGATACAGAGCAGGGTAAACAAACGAAAGTCGTCCTTAATTTCGTCATATTTTGCCAAAAGGAACAAGTAGTGGGGAATATTTTGTACTGTTGTTTTTTGTACTTTTATACAAATTAAATGCATTTAACTTAACTAATTAAAAAAAAAAAAAAACAAGAAGAATATGTGCACCAGTGATGAAAACACCAACTGCCACTTTTTGTGTCCACAAACAGTTTCTGAGGTGCACATATCGTAAGTTTAGGTTCATAATAGGTTAATAAAAAGCGCAATCAAAAGTTCATAAAGTTCATATTTTTGTGATCAAAAGTTCATAAAGTTCATATTTTTCACAAAAAATCTAGCGGGAGGCCTGAAATGGCGTAGGCTCATTCAAAGCTATAGAGGGTTCAGGGGGCTTTCTTTGGAAAATCTAGAATTTAAAAATAATACTTAAATACTAAATATGTTTCTGTGAATTTTATCATGTTTTCTCAAAGATTCCTTGATGGTATAGGTGTGTGGGTCCTTGGACAGAGATTTCTCTTTATCTGTCCCTTCCTATCTGCTGATGCCATTCTAAGTTTTCTCGTCAATAAATAAAAAGCAGCGAAGGCAATCGTTAATTTTTCTTTATTTACCCATGCTGCAAATCCTCTATCCCATAATTTTAGACTTCATGCACCTATGCTCCAGAACGGTCAGTATTTTTCTCTTTTTTAATGAATTTTAATTATTTTTTTTTTCATATAATTAATTAATAGTTCATTTATTTTTTTGTTAATTAATTTTAATATTTTATTTCAATATGAATTTTTCAGTGATTTCTTTGGTTAAGAATACAATTTTGATGAAAGGATAAAAAAAGTACTAAAGTTATAGCCTCTACCTTTTTAGATATTCAAAGCACTTGATGGACTTTTAACTTAGTGAGTTCGTAATGAAATATTTAGGAAAATGATGAAACCTCTCACCCTTCACCAAATAAAGTGGTATTGAATGATAAATTATGTGAGCATGCTATGAATAGGTAATAGCTGTTTCCGAGAATTAAAGTTGACGATTGACTCTTAGAAGATAATCATAATCAAAAGGATTATTTTTTCGAGTTTTTTTTTTTATGAGAAAAAAGAATAATCGGTTTGTTAATTCCACTGATATACTTGATTTTTATCTAAGGCCCAGCGCCCACGGGGCAACTGTTTTGAGACTAGAATTACTAACCGATTGTGCACGCAACTGTTTTGTGACCATGTCCTTGAAGTAGAGAGGGGGCCCGCCCACGAGGTAATCCAGATGAGACTGGTTTCCAATCAGTTATAAAACCGATTCCGTATGAACCTTTAGCCGTGATCACAGTTGCGTTTCAGTGTTGTCCCACACATTTTTGGGAGCTACCGCCTTGATATTATTCAATTATTTTGGCTCTCAACACGTCAGACCAGGAATTAAACGTGAAATTCATAGAACTGGAGAAGCACGAAGATTCCTTCGACATTCTGTAAAATGCGAAAAAAATTTCTATCTGTCTGTGACAGTTCTTTTGCTGCTAAGAACAGACGGAATTTTGCATTCTTTTCCAAGTAGGGATGGACCCAATAATCCCTCTGAACCCTGCGAAATATGCAGTACTTATAGTAATTAATTAAATCTTCCTCGTCGGAACTCAGCATAGTTAATCATACTGCACTGCTCAGTTAGATAAACACAACTGATACACGACCACTCGCATCGGTGGGCGGAGACACGTTTCATTTTGGATGTAAACTGGTCATAAACCAGTTGCAGATGAGACTTGTTTCCGACCGTTGTCTTGAAACAGGTGCCCCTTGGGCGCTGGGCATATTTTTTTTTTTTCCAATGGATAATACGTAGAATATAGTCAAAATGAGTCATCCTTGTGTTTCACTGAAGCTTCACTGGAATTTTTTATTTTGCTTTGATAGTGTTTCCTTTTTTCACTGTAGTATCAACAAGATAACTAGAAGACTTAACACTAGATAACTGGATAATGCAATATAATCAAAATTAGGTTTTTTCGTTTTTTTTGGTGTCAGCTCTCTTTTGAGTTGTTTTCATGGATTTGGCCAGTTAGTGTCTTAGAAAGCCAGTTGTACACAGAGTGAAAAGACAAGGTAGTACTTGTCGTAGTGTTCCTTTGAGTACACCTGAGAGCAAAAACGAATGAGCTGTTTTTCTGAGTGTGGTTTAGACAGTGGTTAACGGTTTGGTTGCAAGAGTCTCCCAATACAGAATAGTTGATACATACTGGTTAGTATGCTCTCCCCCCCCCCGTCCCCGCCACGTGTCAATGATTTTGTACGAACACTTTCAATCTTTCTTGAAAATTAATACAAAATTCTTCCAGAATTCCCTGATGATGTTCGGTTTAAAAAGGAATAATACGAATCAATTTATAATACTCGCTGTTACTGCCACATCCAAAGATTAAGAGAAAACCGAACACAGAATACTAGTTGCAAAAATTAATTGAGATAAATATCTACTGGGTTTGATTGAGGTAACTCGGAGCCTTTTTTTATTTTTAAAGGTGTGAAGTGGAACTATAGGTTATACTAATGTAAATCAAAACTTGTTTTCTGACCACACAGTGTCTAAATGAGCACAATAGATGTATCAGTTCATAACGTTGAGTACCTTAATGAGGATTTAAAATATGGGCTACATGCGTAGGATTTTCTTTCCTTATTTTAATGATCCCTATTTAGCAGATCATTCGTAACTACGACTCTACTGCTATGAAATAAAGCCACTTAGGTCTTGAACATGTCATAGATAAGAATAAAAAGAAGAACGGTGCGTTGCGGGCCATAGCTAGGAGTTTTTTATTCTTTTTTTTGTGTTGATAACAGGAAGGATTGGTGTGTTACAATTTGTCGAAACTGGAATCGTTTGAGTAATTCTAATGTTAGATCAAGCATATTACATTTAACATTCTTTACATCAGAGTAAAAATTAGGGTCCATGACCCCTCTAACCGTTCCTCCGCCGCCAACTTTTAGCATAATTGTGTTTAAACCAGAGTCATGCCTGGATTTTCTGTCTGAATGATTGGAGTGCAAGAAGATGGCACTTGGAAAGTTTTGGATTCGGATTTATTATCCCAATTTCATGCGTGCCTTATTTAGCTAATGAATGCGGATCGTTCGGGTTTGGGGGGGGGGCGGCAAGGAATATTTATTTGGATGGAGTTAGCATCTTTTACCTGAATTTTAAGACGAATTTACAAGTCAGAATTTTTTTTTGGGGATGGGGGGGGGGAGATCAAATCCAATAATCTTCCTCCCCTGAGTGCGATATTTAACATTTTGAAGGAAGGATTGTGAGTATTGTATCCTTCTAGTCTCTCTTAAGCAAATCTCATTTTGCAGGAAAACAAATGTCCAGTACCATTTTGTCCTAGCATTAAGGCAAAATTAAAGCAGCAACAACTTCAGCAGCGATTGCAGCAACAGCAGCTAATGAGAAGACGAATGGCCATGATGACTGGGCGTTCTATTACTGGAATGACACCAAGTGGCTCAGGAGGCCCACCTTCTTCTCCTCAAGAATCTGAATCTGGATCCGGAGGTATGATGATGCCTCCTCCGCATCAGCCAGGAGTCGGAATGAAACCTCACGGGCCGCCAGCCAATGTGCTACAGGTAGTCAGACAGGTAATTGGTAGTTCCCACAGCATTAGTCGCTTATCCATTTTTGCTTGAGCCTTGGCAATGCATTTGAATATATATGATGACTTGAATCATCAAGTTTATCAAAGGCTGTGGGATTGTATTTCGTTAGCCTTGAAATAGTCTGGCTTTTTTTTTGCTTGTTTTATTGTTTGTTTGATCAATGCTGGGAACTAATCAATTAGCTTTTTAATTTTGTTGCTTCATTTAACTACTTTTTTTCTTCCATGTCCTCTTTTTACTTTTCTTGTTTCATCTTCACATTTTCTTCTACTTATACCAAATTTGTGTTTAAAAACTTCATTTTTACTCTTTTTCATATATTTTATGCCAATGTTGACTAGGGTGGTTAAACCCAATAATATCGTATGGCATTTTTAACTTTGCTAGATGTTTTTTAAATCTCGCTTTGTCAATATACCTGCCCTTGTCCACGGTTGCCGCCCTTGGTACTAATTTACCATTTATGGCACTTATTTATGGATTATCGCAAATTTTTATCTGGGTAATTTGAGATGTCTTTGATAGAGTTAGACTTCCATTACAGCTCGTGGTATGTTTGTGAGTAAATATAGAACACTTTATCTACCTTTGGGGAGTAAAAAAAAAAACTGATGGGCGGCAAACCTGCCTTTGCCAGAAAAAAAAAATGTAAACTTGTTCTTCATTATTTCAACTCAGATTCAGTGTCATGCATGAAATTGAAAAGAGACCGAAAATGAAAAATGTATGTATAATAATTGCTCTATTTGTATAATGAAATATCTTTTCCTGAATTATACTTTTGTATTAAATAATTTGAAATTGTCGAATTCTTTGAAGCTCTTAGCTGAACATTCGAAAAAGAAACATGAAGAAGGAATAAGTAATTAATTTTTTTCGGTTTTTACTTATAGATTGGCACTTGCACTATTTATTAAATAAAATATCTTTGCCCAAATGACATTTTAGCCTAAAGTAATTTGAAATTTTCAAGCTTTTTGAAGCTTTTGACTAAATATTCTAAGAAGAGAAACAGAGAAAAAAAAAATGAAAACAAATTGTTTCGGGGTTTTACTAATAATAGCCGATCTATAGCACGATTCTCCTTGTTGTTTCGCATAGTTAAATAGTTTTATATTCTAAAACTGGAGGTATAAGGTATATCGACTGAAAATGTTTCCCGTTGGAAAAAGCTTCTTACAAAAAGTTTTACGAAAATTTATAATTATTACTTGGGAGTTAACCCATATTTTGAAGATTGTTTGTGAAGTTTTTGCATATATTTTACTGTAGCCATAACTATTAAAATATGAATTAGAACCCCTATTTTCCAGACTGCCATGTCTAGCAGCATAATGTAAAAGCTGTTTTCTGTTTACTGTCCTGCATATTTGGGTTTGCTGCATTTTCTAATAGATATTCAGTTGCTCTTATTTAACTATTATCCATATGTATTACCGTTTTATTTAAAAGTTTAGGTGTCTTATGTTGATATCCTTTGAAAGTAGCTGCTGGCAAATGTCCAGATTGCCCCTCCAATGGAACATGTTTTCTAACTAACCAACAAATCATCCTATAAACGATCTCTAAAGTTGTTGCAACGTCAAGCTAAGATGAAAATATTTCTGTCATACATGATCCCCGAAAGCCGATTTATTTTCACACTGAAAACGGCTTTCCGTTTTTAACTTTTAATTATTTTTAACTTGGAAGGAATAAACGTTGTGTTTGTGTGCTAAAACTTTAATAGCGTCCACAAGAGAAGACAGTAGGAGTAACTGGCCCCACCCCCCTGACGGGAAGAGGTTCAAAGTGTTGGATTCTTCCCCCGACGGGAAGAGAGACAAAAGGTACTAAGTGTTGGATTATACTAAATGAACAAGACTCTTTGATGGTAAATGGAGTTTTACTTTTAAAAAAAGCTTTGTTTATCATTTGTTTTTCTTTCGTTCTTTTTTTTCTAATATACGTGTGAGCATCCATATTATTTAAATATTGAACCCTTATTGTTGCTTACTTCAGGTACAAGAGGAGGCTGCCAGACAACAAGCACCTGCTCCTTCAGTCGGCTACGGAAAAGGTGGCCCAGGAACGATGGGGATCCCTCAACAGGGGATGATGAACCAACGACCCATGGGGATGCAAGGGCAAATGCAGGGAAATGCAATGTCTCCAATGACGTCTCCGGTTATGCAGAACCAGAACCGAATGCTGCCTACTATAGATCAATGGGGAAATAGGTATGCTCTCTCTCTCTCTCTCTCTCTCTCTCTCTCTCTCTCTCTCTCTCTCTCTCTCTCTCTCTCTCTCTCTCTCTCTCTCTCTCTCTCTCTCTCTCTCTCTCTCTCTCTCTCTCTCTCTCTCTCTCTCTCTCTCTCTCTCTCTCTCTCTCTCTCTCTCTCTCTCTCTCTCTCTCTCTCTCTCTCTCTCTTTCACAGAGAGAGAGAGTCGACAATTGCCCAAACCTTCCAAACAGTGACCAAAAAGACGCCGATGATGATGGTATTGGTGACGATTGTGATCCTGATGCTGATAATGACGGAATATTAAATGAAAGAGATAACTGTCCAATCGTTTATAATCCTAACCAAAGCGATGAAGATAGTAAGTTGCTTAATAATATTACGTTCACAATAACACGTTTTTATGCAGTCATAACTGAAACAATCAAATCAGAATTCTTCTTTTTTAACGATAAAATAAGACCCAAGTAAAACAAATACACTTCACTCTTTTAAGCTGACGGGGGAAGGGATTAAAAAATGATTCGGGTCAGGTGCTTTAGGTTTCTCTCTCTCTCTCCTCTCTCTCTCTCTCTCTCTCTCTCTCTCTCTCTCTCTCTCTCTCTCTCTCTCTCTCTCTCTCTCACTCTCTCTCTCTCTCTCTCTCTCTCTCTCTCTCTCTCTCTCTCTCTCTCTCTCTCTCTCTCTCTCTCTCTCTCTCTCTCTCTTTCACTTTCGCTTTCCCTCTCTTATTCTTCTGTAATACTTGTTTATTCTCATGTGATTCGGGTCAGGTGCTTTAGGTTTCTCTCTCTTCTCTCTTTCTCTCTCTCTCTCTCTCTCTCTCACTCTCTCTATCCCTCTTTCTCTCTTTCTCTCTCTCTCTCTCTCTCTCTCTCTCTCTCTCTCACTCTCTCTCTCTTTCACTTTCGCTTTCCCTCTCTTATTCTTCTGTAATACTTGTTTATTCTCATGTGGATTTTTGTTTTGACTATAATTCTCAGATCTGTCAGTAAATTATGGGCTATTTTATAATTTTTAATCAATTAGGCGTTTTTTGTGTGGGGGGGGGGGGTGTCCTTAGAAATTATTCGAGGGGGATTAATTTCTGAATCCGTAAAAAAATTTGCAGTTGTATTTAAAAAATAAACTTTTTACTAACCACTAAAAAGGAAGTTTAACTGCCAAGCAATTTTACCTGACAAACTCAAATAATAGAAATATCAGTTGATACCGATTTTTTTGTGTGTGATAATGGTAAAAAGATGTTTGTATTTTATTAATTTAATTTGTTTTCATACAAAACTTTGTAATTAATCTTTTTTATTTTCGTTTCATGCTATGGTGTAGCAATTAGTATATAATCTAGTATTTGTTATTCCTTTTCTATTTTGATTAATCATTTAGAAAGGGAAAAAGTTCTATGGTATTTCCACTTACAGGTTCCCAAATCCTTCCAACATTGGGAATCAGCAAAATCCAGGAATTCGTCAGCAGATAAACATGATGCAGCAGCAACAAGCTCAAATGCCTCAGCAGCAACAAGTCATGAATGTTGTTCCTACAAATCAGGGCCAGTCTGGTGTCCCTGGTCCTAGTCAAGTTGCACAAAGACCACTTCCTCAAGCTTTACAGGAACTGTTGACGACCTTGAAACGGCCACAATCTCCACAGCAACAGCAACAGGTACATTTTATTTTAAATGATATTTTTTTTTGTTGAATTACAAGGCATAAAATTATTTACTGTATCATGTTCTATCTCATACCAGTGCTCTATGCTAAAACTATGTTCTGATAGAAATCCAAATTCGGTTTGTGAGCAGGATTTCACGTTGCCCATTGGAAAGATGATCATATGGGTGAATATTTAATTTGCTTCTGTTTTGGATCGCCGTTGAAAAATTTGTTTCTCTGGTTGGTAAAATTAGGTTTTGAGTTTTGGGTTAAAGGGGGGGGGGGCTACTTGCATCAATGGGAAAGTTCTTTTGGACAGTCGAGTCTTTCAAGGAACCATTATAGTTTTTCAAGGACGTCTAACAGTCCTGTATGGTGGAGGTGAGGGTGAGATAAATCTTGGTTAAAAAACAGTGGAAATTGATCCCATAGTGTAATACGGTCTATTCAGTTTCTTAAAAGGGCATGGCAACTTTGGAATCTTGTTGGACTGATCTATCTCCTGATGTTCTTTGACAACTGATTTTATATGAGCAATTCTGGTGAAAAAAAAAGTAAAACGTCATTGATCAGGTTCCTAGAAAAAAAGTGAAATTTTATGTTTTTCCTTGTAGGAACTTGAATTATCAATATATGATTCTTGACCAGGCTAAACTTAGCGGGGTTCATAAAAATAGACGCTTTGAAACAAACTTATACTAGGCAGCAAACAGTCAAATAAATTTGGTCAATTTAGGTCAAAAGCACTTTGGTTATGATTCTTGAGCAGGCTAATTTTTGTTGTGTTCCTGTTGTGTGTTCTTAAGATTGACTCTCTTTTTTGGAGACGTTTTCTAAAGCTATGATTCTTGAGCAGGCTAATTTTTGTTGTGTTCCTGTTGTGCATTCTTAAGATTGTCTCTCTTTTTTGGAGACGTTTTCTAAAGCTATGATTCTTGAGCAGGCTAATTTTTGTTGTGTTCCTGTTGTGCATTCTTAAGATTGTCTCTCTTTTTTGGAGACGTTTTCTAAAGCTATGATTCTTGAGCAGGCTAATTTTTGTTGTGTTCCTGTTGTGCATTCTTAAGATTGTCTATCTTTTTTGGAGACGTTTTCTAAAGCTATGATTCTTGAGCAGGCTAATTTTTGTTGTGTTCCTGTTGTGCATTCTTAAGATTGTCTCTCTTTTTTGGGGGCGTTTTCTAAAATTATACAAGCGTTTTTAACCTAAGGACTTTTGATATGCAGCTTTGAAATTCATAAATTTCAAATATCTGTCAAGTTTAGTAATTATTATAGTTAGATATTTTTATGACAATGTGGTACTTGGTAGGGAAACAGACTTCCATGTCTTGTCTTTTTTTTCTTTTTTTTTCTTTTTTTTCATCAGAGAAGCTACTCATCAGAGAGAATGTGTTGCTTCTTCACTGTGTTGCTTTCCTTAATTTTCAATTGTATTTTACGGTTTATTATATCCAAAGGTCACTCAATAATCACGCATGTTGTTTCTTCTTTTTTTTTTACCAGACAAAACTATTTTCAAATTTCCATACTGATCTTAATTTATTGGGTATTACAATAACATGCTGAGTAAAGTTCCACTCAAATGTTCTCTTTGACTCTCGGCCAGTACAAGCTCAACGTTTAAATCGTCAACAATCAAATATAACTTAACCTGTTAAACAACTGCAACTAAAGTGCTGTCTTTCAGCTCAATAATTAGTCTTGTCTTATTAGTATTGACGGAAGACAATCTTCTAGCGTGAATTCATATGATCTTGGGGGAAGATTTACATTATAAATTTTTACGCCGCGGAAACTTTGTAAATCGTAAATATATAAGGGTTTTGCCCAGTGGGGTGGATGTCTCTGTGCCAAGTTGGAAATCTATATTTGGGTTGTTTATTGCGCGTGCACACTGCTTTGACTGGCTTTTCAGTGGGTAGTCAGTGATGGGTGGCTTTTCGTCATTATCCTTTTTAGTATATATGATTTTGTTGTTTCCCCTTTTTTTCTCTCTATTTCTGGCCATAGAGCTTTTGAGGGATAAAAATAACTTATTTACTGTTAATGTTTGAATATATAACAGAATAAATCCCTCTGTCGAGTTTTATGACAAGTATTAATGTGAAAATTGGTAATTGACATTAATCGTTTCAAATGGGTCTATTTTCTTCATAAAAGTTTGCTGAGATTTGATTGGTATTGTACACTGTACACATAATTTTTAGCATTTCAGCTGTCACCTTGTTTTGAAGGGACAATTCTGTTGGATTTGGCTCAGACCCCTGAAAAAAATAGACTTGCAAGCAGAAAAAAATATTGGCAATGGGAATGAAGAAATCTGGTTTTCTGTTGGAAGAGTCAGTTGATCGGATATAGAACAATTAAAGCAAAGAAAAATTGTCCGCTCTGGGATGCGGAGGAGGATGGTCTGGGCCCTTTTCCTCTGAGGTGGCGCGAGCTATCTCAAATTAGGGTCAATTGGCTAGATTGAAATTTTGATAAGCTACTCCTTGGAATCGTTATATCAAAGACTCCACAAACGATTGCTAAGGTGTGGAATTTCGTGTTGAAAGTGATAGAGGTAAAGCGCAAACGTCGTAATTAGATTTAATCAATTAATCATCATTTTAATCATACTAAAACACTATTACAAACGTGAAAAGGTTGTTCAGCCCAAGTAGCTGGGCTTGTTGTGGGCCACACAATACAATAATAAAACACTGAAAGAAGCATAAACAATGCATTAAATCACACAATACATTCAAAATAAAGATAAAGGTTAATATACATTTGAATAAAAAAAAAAAACATGTAATAATAATAGCGATAATCAGACCAAGTTGACATTAGAACATGAAACAAAATAAAAAGAAGAATAACGAGGACTTTTACAGTTACGAAGGTTCCTGAAAATGATTTTATATCAGTTGGGATAGAATTCCCAAAAAAAGAAAAGGAGGAAAATAAGCAAGAAGTACAAAATGTTTGGTTTCGAGTTCAAGGCTTTTGCAGTTAGATGAATGCAATCACCACTTTTGTATATGGCCCTCGGGTCTTCCAATACAAATTTTATTATATATATTTGTAGTACTGGATCAGAATGGGCATAGCAACAAATAATAGCAATAAAATGAATATATTTCTTTTATCTTGTGTACAAACTGTTAAGGTCAAATCTGAAGGGGGGGGGGCGAATTAAAATCAAGTTGCCATCAAGCCATTGGCCAATTGGAGACTAAGCCAAGACAGGGTAGTCTGAATGAGAGGCAAAGCTGGCATAAGCCTTTTTCAAGATTGTATAAAAAATGATGTCATTTACACTTTTAACTCGAGTATTTCAGCACACTTTCTAGAGCTGAAATACATAAATCCTGTTCAGAGGTTTTGCGCTTAACCACTATGTCCGTGTATTCTGACCACCCCCCCCCCCCCCCTCCCCCAATAAAAAAATCCGTTCAAGATCAAACAACTTGTTAACGAGAGTGGATTTTCCTGGGTAGGGGATAATGAACGGGTATCTATAGATAACCGAGAAAAGTTTTTTTTTCTAAAGTTGGAGGTCTAGCACACAATTCGCCAATAATAATTTGTTTCAAGCAGGTGAAAGTAGTTAAGGTTCTGACTTTCATTATAAGTTAGGTTATTTTAGTTGATTTTCAATTCAAGTTAGGTCATATTTCGATTTGGTCCCATCACGTCTTAACTGCTGGCTAATTAATTGCCGTTTCAGGGTAATTTCTATTATGGAAGGATTGAAAAGAAAACTCAGGGTACTTGTCCACTCTGCTTTATTGGTAAAAATGGGTTTGTTCTTTTTTCCTCAAATGCTAAAGTCTATCCAACTCCGGACGCCCATTTTTGAAGGAGGAGGACGGATAGAATATTAGAAATTATGAGATCAATAACTAAATTAGTTTCTTTATAAATTGTAATTATATTAATTTTAGTTTAAAGGAACCTAGAACCCCACTAGCCTATCAATTCTTTTATGGTTCTCTGTTAGTTACCCTTTTGTTTATGCTGATTTTCTTTCTATTTGTATATTTTCTTTTTGTTTATTTGTGTTACGTTTATGGCCTTGAAGGCTTCTTAAATAAGTCCGTATATCTGTCTATAGCATTATATGGAGTTGATCACTTTTTCCTTTGTTCCTCAGAGTTTTCAATAAAAAAACCTCTTTCCTAGACTCCCTACCCACTTCATAGTTAAGAATGTAGTCTCCCTTTTAACACATAGAACATCTTTCAGCTGCTTTAAAAAGTTGTGATATACTCTGTGTAGGAGATTGTACCAGCTTCTGTAGAACCTGGTTTAGATCTAATCAATATGGCATCAAATTCTGTGTTTCAATTCTGTTTTGAATATTCTTGTTGATTGTTATTATTCATTTTATAGGTGTTACAAATACTGAAGAGTAACCCTCAGCTAATGGCCGCCTTTATAAAGCAGCGAGCAGTGCTTCAGAAGCAAAATGAAGGTCAACAACAACAGCAGCCGGGCAATGCCATGCAACTTCCCAACCTTCCTAACAGCATCATGGGAAGTTTAGGCCAGCAAGGAGGTATGAGCCCAATATCTCAGATGAATGTCAATACAATCCAACAAGGAAATATGCAGCAGCAAGGGAATCAAAATTTGATGCAGGGAAATATGCAAGTACAACAACAGCCACAAGGAAATAATATGGGACAACCTAATGCTCAACAGAATCAGTGGTATCGACAACAGCAGTTAATGCAGTTGCAACAACAACAACAACAACAGAGACAAAACCCCCAAGGCTTTCAGCAGCCAACTTTGCCTCCATATAGCCAGAGGCCAAGGCATCCGGGTCAAGGAATGTCTTTCAATGCTGAGCAATTTACTCAGGGGCAGTATCAGCAGATGATGCAGCCTGGTGTGAAAGCTAGTGTATCAGCAATGTCTCCTCAACTGCAAGGAATGATGATACCAGGTGCCTCGCCTCAACATCTAATGCATACCGTACGATCACCCCCACCAGGTCTGCCGCAAGCCGTCAGGTCTCCACAGCCTAATCCATCTCCGAGGGGCGGAATTCCTGGTGTTCAAATCCCTGTGCCGTCACCTAGACAACCAATGCCTTCGCCAAGAATGGCTGCTCCTTCTCCTCATCATCCCTCTCACTCCCCGCATCCAATGGGAGTTTCTAGTATGGATCATGAAATGCTGTTGCCTCAATTAGGACCTGGCGGTCAGGTGCAAATGGCAATGCAAAGTCCTGCAATGGGACAAATGGGGATGCATAGTCAGAATCAACATGAGGATGGAGCACCTTTAACACCTCAGGAAACTTTATCGAAGTTTGTAGAGACTTTGTAGGTAGACTGATAAGCTTAAGCTGTTGTTTAGACACTGCCACGGTTGTGTACTGGTTAGCTCTGTGGTCCTGAGCTGCTGTGATTACCTTGTTCAATAGAGCAATATCAGTGAACATTCTAAATGGCTCGAGTACAAAGCAACAGATAACAATTGTCTGTCTGCTCAATTGTCTATGTCTGCACGAGTGGATCAACTTGTGCTACCCGAGACCAAAGTTACGTGAAATTTGAATTCTGTTGAAATTTACTGGGCTAAAGTTGTGACTGATATAGGGTTGAAATTTGTTCGGTGAAATTCCTATTTGATCAAAAGACAAATGTTACTAGTGTAACATTTTTGGTTTTGTTTGTTTTTCTCTTTTCTTTCATTTTTATAACTATTATATTTTCAAGTTAAAGCTTTTCGGATTTCGTACTCGCCCAGTTATTGAGCCTGTGGTTAATATAGAAAAGAGAAATTATTTTTTGTATATATTGCGGTACGCTTGTTTCGTTGGTCTCCTCAGTGAATGTATATAGATGGTTTTAGCTTATGTGTCGTTTTTAATAATTACGACTAATTATTGATTTATTTTTGGAATTGGATCTCATTATTGCAAAGATTTGTCTGTCAATGTCTAACATTCCCATAATAGGTGTGCCTATCTTTGAGTTCTATGAGAATATCTTGCCATTTGCTGAGCATTCGGTTTGATAATAAAAAAAGAAAAAAAATTGGATCATTTTAAATTTGGACCTTGTTTTTTTTTTTTTTTTTATTATTATAGTGAAGACTAAATGGAATTAATGCTGCCAATAATGAAGTCTATTCTTTCCAAATTGTCATGGAAAAGTCGGTATATAACTGAAAATACGGAAAATAAGGTGATAACGTTATCAACGTAATGTTTATGACGTTATAAAATAAAAATTAGAAAAGATTGAGATTTCAGTTTTTTATGAAAAGGACCTCTATGTGCAGTTTTTTCTAGTAGTGGGTGTCAAATTTAAGAAAAATAAGCGTTGGTAAAAAGAAACGAGAAAAAATAAAGTAAAAATGATTGGTAGCAAACAGCTGAAAAAGCTATGGCTGTCTTTGGCAATAAACCGGATTGTGGTACTTGTGTCCGAATATACTCAAGAAGTGAAGTTAGGTTAATTATAATGAAATATACCAAAATATAATGAAAACTTAATACTTTAGAAACAAAATTATGGAAACTAAAACAAAGATTAATATCTTGCCAGTGAACTTGCTTGAAAACCATTAGGTAAAATTTCGTTAACTTTTTTGGAAATAAATTTCAAGGGGATTGACGTTTAAAGTCGAGTAGTAAAATTAAAGAACGTTTTTTTGCTGCCAGCTTCGGAAACTCGTAGGGGAGGGGGAAGGGTCTTCATGCTGAGGTATACAGTTTTAGTCATGATAGGAGTAAATATCACTTGAAGTAAATTTATATTGTTCATTTAAAGAGCAACAGAAGTCTTTGTGATTTAATATAAGTAATTATTGACGGCCAAAGGAAGGTTTCTTTTTTTTTTTATAAGAAAAAAATAAAATTGTGTAATGCGCTTTAGAATATGAGCTGATTTACAAACCACAGTTTTGTTATTCAAACGACTATTTCCCTGTTTTAACGAATCATTTATGAATCACATAAAAACTTATTTTTTCTAGAAACTTACCTTCTTCCATGTTTGACTGCAAAGAGTGATTATGTATTAAACTGACTGTTTCTTTTTCGAAGTTTGAGAATCTGTTAGTTTTTGTGTGATTCATGTTGAAACTGAAATCCCTTGATTGTTAACTTAATAATTCATTTACTGAAATTCATTTAATTGGAACTGAAATTCCATCGTTTTTGTTGCATGATATGTAATTTTCCAGCAGATTAATTATTGCTTTTACTCAATGTAAGAAAGACACGAGTCATTAGTTTGTGCTAATTCCAGAGAACCGTTTATGATTCACTGTCAGCGCTGCTGATTAGTCCTCCTTTTCCCCAATGCATGATCCTACTTAAAAATTAGTTTTTTTTTTAACGCAAAAATGAATTTTCTTTTTCATTATTGACTGTAAACTTGTATTATATAAATTTTACAATTATTGATGAATTTGTGGAATCGGGAGACCCGTCCAGAGCAATCCCCAAGTAATTCCGGTTTCTTTCAGGCATAAGTGTTGTTCATCAGCGTGACACCTATTGTGGGATTGATTAAACTCATTTTTTTTTTTAGGAGAAACTAAAAATACTTAGAAATGGGTTCAGTTTCATTCGAGACATTTCGTGTTGTATATAATTATTTCCATTTCTTCTACTTTTTATTTCTGTTATCTGGTGTGGTCTATGAACATTCCTCTTTAGTGAAAATTTTCTATTCCTTTCCTTCCTTTGCTGTCCTTTCAAATTTTTCATTTAAGTGCTTTTGTTAACAATGAACGAAAAGATGTCTGTTATTTCTTATAGTTAGGTATTAACTAGCCGAAGACAAGTTTTACGTTTACTGTAAACGAGCCGTCTCACTATGTTTGTAAATAAGCTGTAAAGTTTTTTGTCATCTTTCTATAAAAACGTTTTTTTTCTGTATTCAGCGGTTTAGAAATTGAAGACTAACGTTACAAGCGCCAAGTTGTTATTTGTTCTTTTTCACTACCGTATGTTCAATAAATAGCTATTGTATTCGAATGTTTTCTCCTTTTTCTGCCTTGAGATTAGTCTTTTTTGTTTCTGGAAACTACTGCTCAAGTCGCAACGTGGGACGCACAGGAGCCCCTCCCCCTAGTGGGCTAACGTGTTCGGATTTGGGAGTGGAAGATATTAATTTTTTCCCTTATTTGCATATTATGCCGCAAATAATGCTGGCTTTAAAAATGATAGGGCAATACCAATAAGGAATAATATGTTATTTCAGAAACCTGTCTGATAAACCTGAAACGGACATAAGAAAACTAAAAAAATTAGAATTATCCCATAATTTGAATAAGATGAGCACCACTCCCATCTACCTCCTGGGGTATGCCATCGAATTTCTTTTGGTTTAAAAAATATGAAAATGCAACAAAAAAAATATTCCTTAACTGTACAGCATCTGGAAGGATTATGAAAGATCTAAAGTTGGACTGGCCTACCGTGACAAAATAAAGGAGAAAATCTTGAAAAACGACGGATCCAATGCCAGTAAGAACAAAAAGAAGAAAAATTTCACGAATATTGCATGCCTACTAAAAAAGAGTATCATTCTTTTTTTTTGGTAAATCCAAAAAAAGGGATTTACCAAACTTATTATAATCTGGATTTACTATTACCAGTTGGTTATAATTTAATAATGGTGGAAATAAATAGTACTTGACTTCTGAAAGGCTTGCAGATTCATAACTGAGAGGCAATTATTAATGACAATTGAGATCACTTGAATAGGAAGCTGGAAGTGTGGTAAATAAAAGCGAAGAAATGCGGTGTTTTAGGGCTTCTTTAATGCAGTATAGAGGCTTCTTTTTCTTTATCGCAGTCGTTGCTTGCATATTTCTCAGTCTATGAAAATATCAATTTCTCAGGAAAAACTAAGTCATTTGAGGATTCAATTGGCGGCAAATAAGAATTAGGGTTGGGCAATATTAGTTGTCGATATATCGGACCGAATATCGAAACTAAAATATCTATATCGAAAACGATGTTATTTCGGCTTTTTCTGGTATCTACCGTTGAATGTCCAGCAGAAACGATCCAACATAGAAAATGGTTTCGCAAATGGCCGAGAGGAAGAACAAATATTCAAACCAACAAGTAGATGCTGATACGCACCATGTACAAGCTGTATCTATAAGTTGGCATAGCCTGTTCTCAAGCTACGTTTAGTGAGGATGGACTCTCCAATATTGCTGAGAACTTCCGAAGGCTTGACTAGATAAAATATCTTCTTAGCTTATAGGCCTTGCTGAGATCACATCTGTCATGATTACCACATACTTCAATCTGTTTTTCTAGAAATTGTATATTACCCCTGACGATCATCTCCAAGTTGAGAGTAAAATAGCAAGAGATATGGATTGGGCCTTACTGGAATCTGTATCAATAGATGCAGGTGCCGAATCAAGTCCCTGTGATTCAGCAATTACAGAATCAAGCCATTTTTGGGGTATCACAGGACGGAGTTTCAGTAGTCAATGCAAGGCAAGCTTCATCAGCAGCTACATCTGCCACGTCTGTTTCTTTGTTTCTTGAACCGGTTTCTTCGTTACTTTAGAAATAAATTTGGGCTATATATTTGCACATTAGGGGGGGGGGGGGGGGTAAAGTATAGCGGATCTGCATGGAAAATGGGTTATGTACATTTACTCTGTATATTATGAAGTAAGAATTGCTTTCTGACTTCAAACTGTCCAAATACTTTACCCCCCCCCACCTTATTTGCAAATATATAGCCCAAATTATATATTTCCCATCTATCCTGTCACCTGTCTTTGTCTTGTCTCGTGCTAAGCTGAAAGAAACTAACGAAGAAACCGGTTTGTTCTCGAGTTTGAAGTAGCGTAAACTTGAGTAAGTGGCGTATATAAACAAGTACCAAAATTTCTTTCCTCTTACGGAAAAAAAAACTCGAATAAATTTCTCAAATTTGGAAAGCCTTATTTTCCACGGGAAGGGGGGGGATATTTTTCCCGGGGGTGAAATCGCTGGGGGGGGGGGGGTAAACGCTGGCCACCGATAGATAGATGTGTTAGTTTCCACTCAGACAGTTAAATATAACGAATTTCATTTTCGCTTTCCTTGGTTTTTCAAAAATATGCACTTTAAAAACTTTTAAAAATGTACTTTAAAAAATATAGTCTTAGTTAATCCACCCCCCCCTCTCTGTAATTATGAAAAATAAGATGTAATAAGAATGTTCTTAATAACTATCTATATTCTTGAAATAGGTTTACCCTTCTTTGAAATGAATCCTGGTTAAGCCACTATTTTATACCCACGAGCAGTTGTCAGTCTCTGGTTTCGACTTGTAAGACAATCCTTTTGGCTTTATCACTATTTTTATATGAAGAAAAAAAAGCCAGCATGCTTGGTTTCCCTAGAATTCTAGTCAAAGTGAACTATAAGGGTGTAGGTGCAGTGATTAAAAAACAGGAATAGATGGGGAGTGACTCAGACAGTGGCAAGCATTTATGAAAATGCTGAGGGAGGTAAAAGGTATTTCCAAAATCATGGGGGGGAATCACTTTTTTTCAATGAAAATGCCAAAAAAGGTTATTTTTAAATGAAAATACCAAAAAAAAGGATATTTGAAATCTAGAAGGGGTGGGGGGCTCTAAGTATAAGGGAAAATTCCCCCACTCAATTGTGTCCACTGAGATCAGGAATACAAAGACGCCTATTTCTCCTGTTAGCTTGCCTTGGGGATTGGCTTGTCAGTTATTGTCATCATATACAGATAGGTTTTAGGGGGCGGGACAAAGGGAGCACTTGCCCCGGGCGCAAAATTTCAAATAAATACTTCAACGTTTATGATACACATTTCTTATAAAGCGTCTTTCATTTATTTTCCTTGATGTTAAAAGACATTTATAGAGTTTACTTCTTTGGAGAGCAATTGTTCATTTAAAATGAATGCGTTATGAAATTGGTTCGCTGGGACCAGGGCTTGTTTGTAAATAATGAAAGTGTAAAATAAGGAATCAAGCAATTTATGGTAGCGTACTTCAAGTAAGGAGCGACTCTTTCTAAAAATGCCAAAAACGTTATAAAAATCAAAAGAATCAGCGTTTTAAATTTACTAAAAATCTACAAGATCCATCAAATTTCAAAATACTCAAAAAAGAAACGAGTGCACAAAGTTTGCTGAGTTCATAAAATGGGGAAACACCTTCTTACTATGAAATTTGTTCCTAAAATTACTTGAGCTTGAGTTGGACTATTCATGGTAAAGAACTTCAAGGAGTTACTTATGCTAATAGTAACCAAAGCTCTAAAAATGAAATTTGAGTAAAAATATCTGAATAAAAAACCGACTCTTTATGATTAATAAATAAAAAAACAAGTTTTTTAACTGAAAGTAAGGAGCGACATTTAAACTTAAAACGAACAGAAATTATTCTGTATATGAGAGGGGCTGTCCCCTCCTCAACGCTTCGCTCTTTAAGCTAAAGATTTTTGTTGTTTAAAAAAATATAGTTGTGAGAAAGATTCAAACTTTAGCTCAAAGAGCGAGGCGTTGAGGAGGGGACAGCCCCTTTCATACACAATAATGTCTGAACGTTTTTGAATTAATGCAGGTTTTGATTTTGGCTCACCGTACATGAATAATTAAAACGAAATTTGCACATTAATTTTACTTTTTTTGGTTAAATGGTTTTCTCGAAAGTTGTTAAATTTTATTTAAGAACGTTTTAATTAGTAATAAATATACGTAACTTACGTAACGAACTTCTGTATTCATATATTTTTAATACATCCATTAGGGGGTTCGCCCCCTAGTCGATACCTCGCTCTTTACGCTAAAGTCCAAATTTTGTTCAAATTCTTTAAAAATTACCCCTTAATCACAAAGGCCGTTCATTAGAATAAACAGCTCTTTATGAAAGTATTAAAAAACTTTAGCGTAAAGAGTGAGGTATTGACTAGGGGGCGAACCCAATCATTTACGTAATAATTTCTGTTCGTTTTAATTTTTTATGTTGCTCCTTACTTTCAGTTGAAAAACTTGTTTTTTTTATATTTAATTTCTGATTGTTTTTTTTAAATAATTCTGGGAAATCTGGCTCCCTCTTCATAGCTATGTCCCTTCCCCCATGAAAACTTCCTCCATGGAAAGATCCTCCCACATAACCCCGACACCCCTCCACTACCAGAAAAAAACCTGATATTTCATTAGGAATAAGCGTCAGAGAAACAAGTTCTACTTAGCTTCCATATACATATGGCCTATAACAGATAAATATTATAAATAAGTTTTTAAAAAGTGAAGTTTAAATTAAATATGGAAATCAAGCTTAAAAAGAACAAAAATATCTTGCTTTTGAAGTATAAATGAAACCCAAAACGAACAGAAATCAAATAAACACTCATAGCAAACAAGACGATTTAAATTTTAAAACAAGTAAAGCTTAAATTGAGTATGGAAATCAAGCTTACTTGAAGATCACAGTATTTTACATACACAAAAGGATTTCTGCACCTTTTGATGTTAACCTATCTCTTCACTTTTATCCCAAAAATATAAAAAAAAAAACTTCTTCTTATCGTTGTTTTCCCCTAATCATTTCTTAGTCATGGTTGTTGGTCTTAGTCAACAGGCGAATTAAATCAAAACGAGAAAAATGTCGTCTGAACGAAAAATAGATAAAGTTATGCCCCACCCTCCTGTCCCTAAGTTGATCATTAGTAACAATTATCACTGCTCATACAAAACTTGAGTTTCTATTTGTAAAATCACAGGTGGTCAAAAATTGCAAAGTGAAGCCAAGTGTTTGCCCTGTAAAATGATTTGACTTAAGAAATCTTTCATTCACACGAGGTACTCTTTTCGTGAAGTGAAGAATTCTTAGATACAAATGATCTATGCTGTAAATTGGTCTTACAATCTCTCCCTGTTACGTTCAATAATTTAAATTATTTATTTTCTATAGGTTTGATATATTTTGAAGCTTCTTTTTACTATGGATCAGATGAAAAGTGAAAGGATAGAAATTTACAGTCCTCGTCATACCTTGTGGAATATCTGTTCCTTTTCAATTATATACTATTTATTCTTTTATCGTAGAAATATGTAATTTTCAATTCACACATCAAAGATCATATAAGTAAAAACTAGAAAATGAAGTCTAACATTTGTCTAATATTACACCTAATAAAATCAACTGTGCCAAAATTACAAGCGAATGAGTCGTAAGTTTCAGGCCTATTCATACGTAGTAGGATTTTTGTGCCTCTTAAATTTTATACATTATATTGATTCTGACAAATAAAAAAAAAAAATATTTTCATTTCTCCATCTCTATTTATTTTTAGCTATGTTTGTTGAAAAGGCTATCAAGTGAATGGAATTAAAAGGAGAAAAATCTGTCCGAAATAAAAATGGAATACGAATTGAGGGTGTGTCCAACCCTCCTTTGCTCTTGTCACTTTGATCAGGAGAAGTTCCCTAGAAAAATCTATTAAGCTGCACTTATAAACCTACTTTATGAATCTTTGACCAGCCCTATAGTATTTCTTTTCACCTCCTCGTTGAAAACTGTATAAAACTATGCATTAGAGCATATAAGTTGCAATGGGTCTGTCTGAGCACTGCCATAGGGGGTTTGCCTGGAGCCAAAAGGAGTTGCACACCCCTCGTATATTGGTCTATTTGTCCAACCACTGCCATAGGGGATTTACCTGGAGCCATTTGGAGTTACCGACCCCTTGTATATGGCCTTTTTCTGTGAAAATCACCATCTAGTCTTGCCATTGAGACAACTGTTTCCCGGAAATACATTTGGTTGCCAAGAATATCGTTATGACAGCCCTACACCATGACAACCTTATCTTGGTGTTCTATTAGAGCGGTCTTGGCCATCTGCAAAGCATCACGTGATCAGTTTGGTCTTAAGTGTGGGTATAAAAGTAAGACGGAGAGTTACTCTGTATCACAGTCAGGGCTTCCACTATCCCCAAATTGTCGGGGATTTCCCCGAAAATCTATATCTCCCCGAAAAAAAAATCTGGTTCCCCGAATCCCCAAAACTTCCCCGAAAATGAACCAATCACGGTGTCACCCCTAGTGACTATCCCTAGCAAACATTACTTTACATACCATAATTTTTCACTAATCTCTTGTTCGTTAATTTTCGTCTCCTGTGTTACTTTGCAGAAGAACCAGACCGATACAATTTAAGCATAGACGGTTCTTCATATTTTTCACAAAACTATCATTTTCCTGCATTTAGATTAAACCATTTCGAATGCAGTATTCCAAATACTATTAAGATTCTTACATTTATATCATTCGTGGTCAAGACAATATTAACAGAATTAGACAAGAATTTTACTTAAAGTTGGTGAACGCTCGGTTGGATTTTGGGTTTTGAAATTGATCTTCTAAAGAGGGGGAATTGTTTTGATTCCGAATCACAAGTTTAAATTTTGTTTTCTTTTGCTATTTTTGGCTTTGGACATACTGTATTAATGTTTAATACTTAATGACTGAAGGCATAATATATTGAAGGAATTGATCTTTTTGCAGGAATTCTTACTATTAAAATTTTTTCTTTCATTCGGTGTGTAAATTTTAAGTTCTTTTCTTTTTTACCTGAGAATTGTATTTGTCATACTCCCCTCACAATTAGTATCCTGGTCTCTTCATCCCTATAGTATTTACAACGGGTGTAATATTTCAAACTGCAGTTTTGGATCTTTTTACAGTCTTGCAAAGCTGTTAGTTAGGCGAAGGAAATTTTACTGAAAATATGTTCTGCTCAAATTCGGGATAGCCAAATAAACTTCTTTAAATATCTAGGCCTATCTTAACAACTTTTAATGCTTGAACAATTTTAGCAACCCTGTGTGAAGGCTAATTCTGAGATAAAAACTAAACAATTTAAAGAAATTGTGGTATAATTTATTTCATCGGAAGAACTGTCCCTAAATACCATATTCTTACCATAAAAAATTTACCATCCCCTCCCCCTCCTAATGAGGCAAAATTTAGCTATAGACTATGTACAAGGTTGGGGAATAGGGGGTTTAAACCAAAGTGACCCCAAAAATATCATTCATAAGAAAATTTCCATTACAGCTTAAAGTAAAATTTTGGTTATTAGGCTCATATTGTTTTCCTGTCAAGTTTTATATTATTTTCAGACTTATTTACCACGAACTGTTGGTTAATAATGCCAAATAATGTTAGTGTGAAAAAATTTAACCTATATGATTTGTAGCCTAGATCTATCATGTCCAGGCATTAGATGGGCTGATATAAAAAAGAGATTGCAATAAGTACTATATTTGAAACATGGATGGCCGCAGGGCTTGTGGGAGGGGTGGGGGGTTATCGGTGACTCTATAGTAATTATGAGGTAAAAAAAAGAAAGAAAAGCATAGTAGAAACAAACAATGAAAAAAATGTATGTGTCGAGGGGGTATTTTCCGCCTGTGGGGGGGGGGGTATTTTCCGATGGCATTTTCCGCGGGGGTACTTTCTGCGGAGTGGATTTTCTGCGAAGGTACTTTCCGCGGGGGATTTTTCGCAAGGGTATTTTCAGCGGGAGAGTATTTTCTGAGGGGGTATTTTTTGTGAGGGGGAGGGATACATTCCGGTTTTTCCGCGGGGGTAAACACCTTAAACCTTAGAATCAGCATGAAAAACCAATAATGTGTCAATTGTAGTCAAAATTCCCTTTTAATTTAAGTTTAAATTTACTTGTTTAATTTAGTTCTTGTTTGTTTTAAGTTTTAATGTTGCCCCATACTTATAGGTTGAATTTTGTCTATTTAATCTACATATCTAGAAACCGCTAACAATATTTGTTTTTAAATATTATTAATGAATTGCTGAGATTAATGACAATGAAAAAATGCTACTGGTATTTACAGTTCACATGTGTTCACTATTTTTTTTTTTTACAATTTCTGAAGTTTTTACCACAATATCAGCAATAAGTGTTTTCAGCTATGGTTTCCAATCCCGGGCTCTGGCTCTAAAACCTACTCTGTAAAAGGCTTGATTTACTACGCGGATCCAAGCTTTACTTGAGCCTGAAACCAAAGCTAAAACCAATTTTGGTTCCCGTATTTTCACAACGAAATTCCATTTTGTTTTTTCCCCGAGAATTCCCCGAATCTTAAATACTTTTCCCCAAAAACTCCCCGAGCTTAGCTTGTCCCCGAATTCTAAGATTCGAAAGTGGAAGCTCACAGTTCCACATAGACGTTTGATTAGTTTACATTGATTCAAGTTTTATTTGAAATATATCCCAAGCAGCACAATAGCGCTGCCTAAGTAAAGAGCGATGTGGGCACAATGTATTATTATTATTTTTTGTTTTTGTTTTTTAGTTTTAGACCAGGACAATTTGTATCGAAGGAGTTGTCATAGAAACTTTGAAAACAGTTTATTCGACTGGAAATTGAAAAGGGTTAGGGCCCTTTTTAATAGCCGAAAGTGATTGGAGGGCAACTAGCCCCCCTCCCACGTCCACCATTTCCCCAAACACATTCAATCAAAATTTTGAGACAGCCATTTTGCTCCACAAACTTGAAAAATCCAGAAATTATGTCTTTGAGGATGACACCCCCCCCCACAGTCTTTAGGGCAAGGATTGCAAGTTAAGCCCTGGGGGAATATAAATTATATATATATATATATATATATATATATATATATATATATAGAAAGTGATCGTATAAACTTCGGAGGGGGCTCATTGGATTGGTAATCAGAAGTTCTAGTGCGCTTTTTAAGATTTAAAGTGATCAGAGGGTGGATCCCCACACCTTTTATTTTCCCGAAATGCACCTCATAGTTTTTAGAAGGCCATTTGTTGTCTTAGAAACTTCAAAAACAGCTCATTCGATTGGAAATTGAAAAGGGCTAGTGTTGTTTTTAATAATCAAAAGTGATTGGAGGGCCACTAACCCCCCTCCCGCGCCCACCATTTCCCCAAACACATCCAATCAAAATTTTTCAGATAGCCATTTTGTTCAGCGTAGTTTAAAGGTTCGGAAATTATGTCTTTGAGGATGATAAATCCCCCACAGCCCTCAGGAAAAGGGTTGTAAGTTATGCCCTGGGGGTATACAAGGTATATATCACTGTATATACAATTAGCAGTATGATCTTTCCCTATCTTACCCATTATAAAAAGCCGGACCGAGGTGCGAGTGCTCCAGAGAACGTATATACATAAGCGACGTTAGATCTTTTCACGGGTAGTCAAGTCAGATTTCTCTTGAACGCGAAGCTTGGCTTCAACGTTGGTACACTAAATTTGAAAGAATCTAATCCATATATATATCCATATATCTTAAATCCATATATTTATATATATATATATATATATATATATATATATATATATATATATATATATATATATATATATATATATATATATATATATATATATATATATATATATATATATATATATATATATATATATATATATGATGATGGGGTGATTCTTCTTGATAAGTTGTTTTTTAGTATCATTTTTAGATTTTGCCGTGCTGGGGTAGCCTCCTTTGTCCTTCTCCTTCTATATGTTATGATGTTTTTTGATTTATCTTCTTTATCTTTATTTTTGGTGTACTTGAATTCATTGTAATAATTGATAGCCTTCCTTTCGAGCTTAGCTATCTGTTGGCTTTATTTATTTATTTTTTGTTTGTTTATATTTGTATGAAATAAAATATACATATCTATCTATGTATCTCCGGAGTTTTCGTTATACTATGTGATCTTTGAACTATGTGGCTAAAAATGGCTTTCTCTAAATTTGTATTGGATGGGTTTGTGGGAAAAAGGGCGTGGAGGGGGGATAGTTGCCCCCGGATCTCTTTTGACTCTTAAAAAGTGCACTCGAGCTTTCAATTTTCAGTGAAATGAGCCCTCTCTGAAGTTTATACGAGCATCCCTTTAATAAGAACCATATATGCCCCCTGGGCATAACTTACACCGCCTGCCCCCGGGCCCTGGGCAGTTGTCGACACCTGAATTTTTGTTATCTGACCTTTGAGCGTATAGAATATAACGACTTTAAACCTCTACAATGGGGTTCTCTGATTGTTTTGTAGTTAGATGGAGAGTGAGATGTCTTAAAGGGTGCATTTTAATGCATCCCTTTTAAAGTGTTAAAGTTTAAAGGGCATTTTAAAGCTTTTTTGTCCCTGTTGTAAACAAAAGTCCTGGTTGTGGCCTTGGGGATTATAGATCAATTTCTACCCTCTTGTCTCTTTCTTAGAACTAATTCTCTATCATGGTTGCAGCGGTTGCTGCAACCTAGTAAAGAGCGAACAACAGCCCATAGTAACCAAGCGTTAAAAAACGCGTTTAGAAAAAAACTGCCTAGTGAAAAAAAACTTGCCATCTGACACTGATTCGGGAATAGTAATTTTTATTTCCGTTTGTATTAAAAATAAAAGTTTATTGCGAAAAGAAACATATGGTGATTTCGAAAAAAGCCTGAAAACCCCTTGAAAATGGCGTCAGATAAAAAGTGTACCATTGGAATCAGCATAGTTGAAAACCTTGTTCAGGGAAATTACAGTCCCCAACCTTGAACAACAAGGAAAATCACTTTTTTGCATGGGTAGCACTGATCTGTCTCCCGTTTTTTTTTTCTTTTTTTCCAGGGCTAGAGGTCTACCAGAACATCATAGACAGATGCTTAATAGCTCATACAAAAGCTATTTATCACACCTATGTGCTTTTCATAAATTCCACAATCTGCAAGTGCCATATGGCACAAAAATGACATATTCTGTGCCATTTCTCAAGGGGTGGGGCTAGCGGGCAACAAAAGACAGATGTTTAATAGCTAGCATAAAAGCTATTTCTCATATCTACATTTTCTTTATAAACTCCACCACCTGCAAGTACTAACTGGCACTATAAATGGCACTATTGATGCCATGTCTCAAGCGGAAAAGCTAGGGGCTAGTGGGCTGCCAGAACTTCTTAGAGAGATGTTTTATGGCTGATTTGAAAGCTATTGCTCGTATTTGCGTGCTTTTAATGAGTTTTGCCATCCGTAGGTACCAAATAGCACAAAAAACGGCACCTTTTTTCCCACTTCTTAAGTTGAAATGCTCCGAAGTATAAAACGGTAACATTGTAATAATTATGGTCCAAAACCGTTATCTGGAGATTTCCAAGAACCCCTCCCGTATACTCTTGCAAGTGCCACATGACATTGGAATTGGCACTTTTTGTGTCATCCTTCAAAGGTTGGGGCTATCGGGCTACCAGAATATCGTAGACCGATATTTAATAGTTAATATCACTCATGTCTACGTTCTTCCTGTTAATTCCACCATCTGCAAGTGCCAAATGGCACTTTTACTGGCGTGTCTAAAGTGTAAAAGCTGGAGCCCCTGGGCTACGAGAACTTTTTAGAGAGGTGTTTGATGTCTCATTTTAAAGTTATTACTCATATCTACGTGCTTTTATCAATTCTACCATCCGTAAGTGCGATATAGCACTAAAAACAGCAGTTTTGGTGCCACTTTTTGAGTGGAAAAACTTGTAAGCATAGAACGGTACCATCGTAATAATTATGTTACAAATCTATTCCCTAGAGTTTTGCAAGAAGCCCTCCCATTTACCCTCCACTCCCATCTCCATTAATCGTGGTTGCAGCGGTAGCTGCAACCAACTTTTTTTTTACTTCCCCCCAAAGTCATCCAATCCCAATCTTGAGATAACCATTTTGTTCAATATGGTTCAAAAGTCAAATATCTTTCGTTTTGGTGATGATGTGATCCTCCTTAATCCCTGGGGAAAGGGCTGCACAGTGTGTCAGTATCGGACATATTGATATCACGCGTATCGGTATTGACGTATTGCTATTGGTCGTATTGGTATCACAGGTATCTAGACATATTTTTAATAACTCGCATAGCACTAAAATACAATACTTTTGATGTCCCTTCTTAAGTAGGAAAGCTTGGAAGTATAAAACGAAATGATCCTTGTAATAATTATGGTCCAAAAACCGTAACTGGAGGTTTGCGAGAACACCTCTCGTATGTTCCTCTTCCATGCCCCCTTAATAAGCTACGCAATTAAGGTAACAGCACTAACATCAAATTCGATTATTAGAGGAGTGGGCCTGCGGGTATAGCGTTCGACATTGAAATAGTGTCTTGCGTTCGATTCCTGCTTGGGTGTTGTTTTTTCAATTATGGTTTTCTCCTTTCTATACGATCATTTTCAGATAATTTCACTGCTTTTGTAAATGTGATGCACTCATTTTTTAAAGGTTGTCCCAGGAAGGTATTTGGTCAAGCATTTTGATTCAAACGGGAATATTGGTCATCCAGTTCATGGTTTGCAACGACATTCTGAGTAGATCTTTAAATCCAAACCCCATCAAATGGCGTACTTTTGTCAAAATCCTGTGGGGGGGGGGGTCGAAGGTGGAGATAATCTACCTACATCAAGTGAAAATGACAGAGAAAACTGAAAAACTATCCGTATAGTAATAGTAAAGATGTACTAAAGAAAACTGACCTGTTTCAGTGGATACTTGAATTATGCAGGCTTATCTTAGTTTTGACAACATTTTTGGAGAAACTAAATTTGAGCTGGGAGGGGTGAGGGGATGGGTCAAACTGGAGCAACCACGATTAATGGAGATGAGGGGGGAGGGTAAATGGGAGGGCTTCTTGCAAAACTCTAGGGAATAGATTTGTAACATAATTATTACGACGGTACCGTTTTATGCTTCCAAGTTTTTCTACTTAAAAAGTGGCACCAAAAGTGCTGTTTTTAGTGCTATATCGCACTTACGGATGGTAGAATTGATAAAAGCACGTAAATATGAGTAATAGCTTTAAAATGCGCCATTAAACGCCTCTATAAAAAGTTCTCGTAGCCCAAGTGCTGCAGCCTTTGCACTTTAGACATGCCAGTAAAAGTGCCATTTGGCACTTGCAGATGGTGGAATTTACAGGAAGAACGTAGACATGAGTGATATTAACTATTAAATATCGGTCTACGATATTCTGGTAGCCCGATAGCCCCAACCTTTGAAGGATGACACAAAAAGTGCCAATTCCAATGTCATGTGGCACTTGCAAGAGTATACGGGAGGGGTTCTTGGAAATCTCCAGATAACGGTTTTGGACCATAATTATTACAATGTTACCGTTTTATACTTCGGAGCATTTCAACTTAAGAAGTGGGGAAAAAGGTGCCGTTTTTTGTGCTATTTGGTACCTACGGATGGCAAAACTCATTAAAAGCACGCAAATACGAGCAATAGCTTTCAAATCAGCCATAAAACATCTCTCTAACAAGTTCTGGCAGCCCACTAGCACCTAGCTTTTCCACTTGAGACACGCCATCAATAGTGCCATTTTTAGTGACATTTAGCACTTGTAGGTGGTGGAATTTATAAAGAAAATGTAGATATGAGAAATAGCTTTTATGTGAGCTATTAGACATCTGTCTTTTGTAGCTCGCTAGCCCCATCCCTTAAGAAATGGCACAGAATATGTCATTTTTGTGCCATATGGCACTTGCAGATTGTGGAATTTATGAAAAGCACATAGGTGTGATAAATAGCTTTTGTATGAGCTATTAAGCATCTGTCTATGATGTTCTGGTAGACCTCTAGCCCTGGAAAAAAAGAAAAAAAAAACGGGAGACAGATCAGTGCTACCCATGCAAAAAAGTGGTTTTCATTGTTGTTCAAGGTTGGGGACTGTAATTTCACTGAACAAGGTTTTCAACTATGCTGATTCCAATGGTACACTTTTTATCTGACGCCATTTTCAAGGGGTTTTCAGACTTTTTTCGAAATTAACATATGTTTCTTTTCGCAATAAACTTTGATTTTTAATACGAACGGAAATAAAAGTTACTATTCCTGAATCAGCGTCAGACGGCAAGTTTTTTTTCACTAGGCAGTTTTTTCTAAACGCGTTTTTAACGCTTGGTTACTATGGGCTGTTGTTCGCTCTTTGCTAGGTTGCAGCAACCGCTGCAACCATGATAGAGAATTAGTTCTAAGAAAGAGACAAGAGGGTAGAAATTGATCTATAATCCCCAAGGCCACAACCAGGACTTTTGTTTACAACAGGGACAAAAAAGGCTTTAAAATGCCCTTTAAACTTTAACACTTTAAAAGGGATGCATTAAAATGCACCCTTTAAGACATCTCACTCTCCATCTAACTACAAAACAATCAGAGAACCCCATTGTAGAGGTTTAAAGTCGTTATATTCTATACGCTCAAAGGTCAGATAACAAAAATTCAGGTGTCGACAACTGCCCAGGGCCCGGGGGCAGGCGGTGTAAGTTATGCCCAGGGGGCATATATGGTTCTTATTAAAGGGATGCTCGTATAAACTTCAGAGGGCTCATTTCACTGAAAATTGAAAGCTCGAGTGCACTTTTTAAGAGTCAAAAGAGATCTGGGGGCAACTATCGCCCCTCCACGCCCTTTTTCCCACAAACCCATCCAATACAAATTTAGAGAAAGCCATTTTTAGCCACATAGTTCAAAGATCACATAGTATAACGAAAACTCCGGAGATACATAGATAGATATGTATATTTTATTTCATACAAATATAAACAAACAAAAAATAAATAAATAAAGCCAACAGATAGCTAAGCTCGAAAGGAAGGCTATCAATTATTACAATGAATTCAAGTACACCAAAAATAAAGATAAAGAAGATAAATCAAAAAACATCATAACATATAGAAGGAGAAGGATAAAGGAGGCTACCCCAGAACGTCAAAATCTAAAAATAATACTAAAAAACAACTTATCAAGAAGAATCACCCCACCATCAAAGGTTAATAATATATTCTACTACTTTAGTCTTTAAAAGCGACCGGCTATTAAGATTTTTAAATTTAGTATTTAATTTAAGCCTATTTGCTATAGAAGGGATTTGATATCTTATTGAAAATTTATCTCTTTCACAGTTAAGGGGCGAACCACAGTAGAGAGAATATCTCCTTCTGTATTTGTTGCTAAAATATTTATAATATTCAATGCTACTACTACTACTAACAACTTATCGCAGCACCAAACCGCCTGAGGCCATTGACAAATTTGGGCTATATATTTGCACATTAGAAGAGGGGAGGGGGGGGGGTAAAGTATAGCGGATTTGGATGCAAAATGTGTTAGGTACAATTATTGGCATATTGTGCAGTAAGAATTGTTTTCTGATTTCAAACTGTCCAAATACTTTATCTCCCCCCTCTTATGTGTAAATATATAGCCCAAATTATATATTTCCCATCTATTCTCTCACTTGCACTTAGCTAAAAGAAATTAACGAAGACACCGGTTTGTTCTCGAGTTTTACACAGCGTAAACTTGAGTGAGTTGCGCATAATACCCAAGTACCAAAATTCCTTCCCCCTACGGAAAATAAGCAAATTTGAAAAGCCTTATTTTACATGGAGGGGTGGGGGTGTTTTTTACAGGGGGTGTTTTCCGAGGGGAGGATAATGCCTAGAACCAATAGGGGGATACCCCCTCCAAAATACCTCGCTCTTTACGCTAACGCTATTTATAATTTTCAAAAAGCTTCTTATTCTAATTTAACGAACCTAGTGTTTCACTTGTTGCTCGTAAAGGATTGGAATACAAAGTCACACTTTAGCGTAAAGAGCAAAGTATTTAAGAGTGGGCATCCCCAACATCCCATCACTGAAAATTCCCGCAGAGAAAATTCGCCTCCCCAAAAATATCTGTTTACTTCCCAATAACAAATGCTATACGTAAGCAATATGCTTTTCTTTTTTGAATTAAATAAAAAAAAAACAAGTTTTTTTTAACTGAAAGTAAGGAACAACAATAAAACTTAAAACGAAGAGAAATTATTCCGTATTTGAAAGGAGTTGTTTTCTCCAGGACACCTCGCTCTTTCCACTATAGTTGAACTCTTTGTCACAACTCTACTTGTTTTGAGTCTACTCTTTGTCACAATAGCGTAACCTTTGGGGTCGGACTAAGAAACCATATTATTTTTCTGTAAAATTAAAAATTTGTACTTACACATGTTTGAATGCAAGATCTTCGTAGTTCTTCAGAAAATAAGGCACATTGACTATCCAACGAGCATTGTTCAAGATTTCAGATGTTACTTTGCGGCCAGCAATTATTGTTTTTAGTCTCGGTGGTTCTATAATGGTTTCCACTTGCACAGATACTTCTTTCAAGTCCAGTAAATACTTTGGAAGTCTTTGTCTCCCACGTTTCACGTCTATTTGTTGTAACTTTTCCCTGCCCTTTTGTACAATTAATCAAACCAAGTCCTCTAAATATTTCGGTAATTATTACGCTGTTCACATTATTGACTTACGAATAAAGTGAACATACCACTTGATGCCTTTTTATGCTCTATCCAAATATAATAATCACTTTTGCTACAAATGAATTTAACCCCCACCACTATATATACCGATTCGGAGTATATACTTGCACATTAAGGGGGGGGGGGGGTGAATTTTAAACTTACCTCTCATGTGCATCAGAATTAAACTTTACCCCCCCCCCCCCCGAAATAGCATAAAAAATGCATCGAGCGCTATGTTTACTTTATTTGTAGGTCAATAATATGAACAACGAAATATTTACGGTCCTCTTTTATTGCGCTTTTTTCCCGTATTTCAAAAAGTTTTTCAATATCTTGGATAGGGACAGAACTTGCTTAATTCCTTGATATACTTAATTTGGTTTTGAAAAACGGCGTACGGCATGTTTATCCAAGTTTAGTGGTATGATGCGCAAGACACAGCGCCTGTTAATTGAAACACTGACCCGAAAATTAAACAGCCCATGTTCAGCTTGAGGGTCCGTAACTCCAAATCGATTGCAGCGAAAAAAACAAAGGATAGAAAAGGTCTTTAATTGAGTAAAATCAACATAACTGTCAAAACAAATAGTTCGGCTTAAAAACATTTACAAGATTGTTTGAATTTTATTTAAGTTGTTAATATAGTTTGCTTTAACAAAGCCAAGAGGATTTTTGTATAAAAAAATAAAAAAACATTTAAAAAATAGAGAGAGTATAAGAAAAAAAAGTGAATCTAACTAAATGATAGCCATTAGTCTCCCGAATCAGGTGAACCACAAATTAAGTTCTCTAATATACGTGTGGCTTTAAACAAAAAAAAATTCTGTAACATTGAAGAGATAGCCAAGTGACTTGGACAGCTTTCGCCCCTTAAGAAGTTACGTAAAAAGTACGTCAGATTTGGTACGACTGGGGATCGTACCCAAGACGGAGGTGGATTCGTTATCTGTCGTGGGACATTGCCGGAAACCAATGTGCCAACCTGATATGTTAAAATTCAATATTTAACAATGACTTAATATCATCTTGTATAATTTCAGATGACGTCATATTTTCCAAAAAATATTCAGTACGATCACGGACAACCGAGAAATTTGTGGCCTCAGGTACAGTTAAATATCTGATTCACCGCTAGTCTCTTTCATTGTTCCATTACGAGGTTTTAGATTTTTAGGATCACCAGCATGCAGTGATATCCATACTCGGCAATAGCTTTCTTGCACAGAAGGTTTTCACCCGATCGAGGTGGTTTTTCCAAGATAGATCTGTGGAGAACTGGATTCAGTGGAGAAAAAGCTTGTAGACTCTCTTCATAGTTTCATTCGTGAAGATGAAGTTGGGCTTATGTGCAGCAATATCGATCGGGAGATCAACATTTCTTTTGTTTTCGATGCATTGAAATTGACCAACCATGCATCGGATCCCTTTTCAATGTTTAAAACATCTGTCTGTTGGGATAGGGTGGCATGCGGTGGGTCTTCGTGTTTTGGAATGGCTACGTGTGTCCTGGTGTCGTCGGTAAAGTGCTACAGAGATCTTGCAAGGTTGCCCCTCAAGTCATTTAGTAGAGAATGGAAAGCGTTGGTCCTAATATAGACTTGCCTTTATTAGATATTAACGGGAAGTAAAACCATTCTGAACAACTTGCAGTGAATTATCTTAAAGAAAGTTCATGATCACTTTTATCGTATCATTTCTAAATAATCGGTACTTACTAAGACCAGGAGATAATTTGTAAGAAGCCTTACAAAATTCTTAAAACTACTTTAAAGTAATCAGGACCATGTAAACCTGAGTTTAGCTCTGGTAAACCTGAGTTTATTGGCCCTTATTTTCTTTCACGACGTCATACATGACCAACTGAAACCATTGATGACGTCATCCTAAAGCAAATTTATCAACAGTATGACACTCCTGCGAAAAAAAAGTTGTCAGTTTTGTAAAAAGTATATTTTAACATATACAATTCAAGGTAATGGTGGGTATGGAAAAGTTTTAATAGCCAAAAGACGATATGACTAAAAGAAAGTACCGGCAAAATATACTAGAGGTAAATATCCTTATCTTAGACGTTTAAAGAAAGGTGAATTAGTGCCAGAAGAAATTTACTTCTTGGATAAAGTCAAGGATATCGACGGATGTATAAAAATGCAAGACTATTATGTGGAGACATAGGGCTGCCGGATAATTACGGAGTATGATGAGAATTCAATGACGCTAACTGAGTGCGTTGAACATTATCAAGGTCTAGATGAATCTCCAGCTGCCTATGTTTTCACACAAATAGTAAGTGTAGTTATAAGAATAGAAAATGCAGGCGTTACATATAAAGACTTGAAATGCGACAATGTGGTCATAGATGAATCGCACAATGTTACGATGATAGACTTTGTTCTACTAGAGACGGGGGCTTTGAAGACACAAATTCTTCCCACACTTCGAAGACGATCAATTAAGTTATATGTTATGTCCAGTAACTTGGTTTCAATGGGTAATCTTGGGATCAATCCTGATTGGTGAAAAACCGTTTCAATTTGGACGGCATTCTTAAAAGTCAGGAAGGTGATTACTAAAATAATACGAAAGCTCAGATTTTCCCAGGTGGCTTGTGATTTAGTGTTCAGTTGTTTGGAACTGAAAAGAGAAAAGCGAATAGGAATTAGAACAATCATCCATATGTATCCATGGTTCTGTAATTACGTAGCAGAGGCAAAACCAGGATCGGTTTCTCCAAACGGTTCTATAATCGCGAACGGAGCAGCAAAGCTACAGGGAAATGATGTAAAACTAATAGCCAAAAATATTAAAGAGCAGAAAAGGAACCCACTTTGTGACTGTTCTGAACTGAAAATTCTAAGGAATAAGCAAGAAAATTCGATTAGGAAAGATTTGAAAAATCTTTTTTGTTTTTTTCCAAAACTAATTGTCCATAGTAATATTTTCAGGAGACGGGGGGGGGGGGGTGTAAGAAGGTTAAAAAAGGATTTGTAGCAAGAAATTAAACTACTTCTTTTTAAACTTTACAGAAATTTTCACCTTTTTTATTAATTTTTTATGTTTTAGAGAGGAGGGATGAAACAACATTTTCCCCTTTTTGAGAAGTTAAATTGCATGAAAATTTGGGAGTTCTCGATGCTCCATCAGGGTCATAATGTGGTTTGAATAAAGCCATGTAAAAGAAATATTGTTTATCGGATACCCTACGTCATCTGGAGGAGATTAAACAATCAAACAAACATTGCAAAGTACTAAGCAAACTTTATTACAAATTAGCGATCACAGGTGTCACATTGATGTAAAACGGACTAAGTGTCACTTTGTGAACATTACACTCAATCAAGGCTTCATTTTGTCATCGCTTGGACAGCCAGAGGACCAACTACAAAAATAATGGTAAATAACTAAAAGAAAGCTTGATAACAATCATACAGCTAAAAGACCTTCAACTAACATTCTTTTTCATTTAAAGTTGAGTTTTAAGAAGATTCGACACTTTAAACATCATTTTGTGAGTCTCAACGTCGGCTGACTGTCTCAAAGGCAAAGGGTCCATTAGCGAATTCTCCCAGGGGACTACTTAGCATTGAAACGTATTGAGAATTTGTGATTTGATTATGAAATTTGATTGAAAAGACAATGGAATTCTATCAGCGAAGTTTTTAATCAAAGCGGGTTGCACCACAGAAAATTCGAAGATCTGTCAAATTGATCAAGTGACATTTCTTTTGAGGTTATTTGTGGCATTTTCCTAGCAGGTGTGCTATAACGTTTTTAGGGACAAGCCTTTACTGAATTTGAAAAAGAAAATTCTTCTCTGTTTAATCGAAAGAAAAAAAATACACTTTCTTATGATATTAGTTTCCCTAAAATTAAATATCTAAATCTCGGGCAAGAAACAAAAGAAGTTACGAAGTTTTTTTAAGATCTCGGGGGAAAGTAGAGGATAGCTTTTAGTTTTCTGCCGTTTATTCGGATCGCTTATCCAGTCTCTACAAGCTATGGAAAGACCGCCCAATTAATTCTAAATAGTTTGGCTTCACACAAACTAAAAAAGGTTAGAATGGAGGAGATGGGCTGATTGTTTATAGCTGATCGAATCCCCTTAAACTTAAAAGGTAACATTCAAATAATTAAAATAAATCCATAAAGAGCAGATATCTATCTATGCATAAAATCAAATCCTTTTTTGTTGACTAAAAGACAATCGCCCGCGTTTTTTTTTTTTTTTAATTGACTAAAACCATGAATAGTGTTGTTCCTGATTATGACGAATTACGGTGGTAACTGCAACAGTTTTTCCTCTTCAAGGAACTACATCCGGTACTAGTCTACTATATAAAACACACTCGAGATTTGAAGTTTGGTGAATGCTAATGAAATACAACAAAATATGATAATAATACAGTACTATAATAACAACATTATGAAAATTATAACAAAGAGCTATAGAAGGGGGGGGGCCGAGAGTGCGTAACCTAAAATAACCTAACCGAAATACCAACTAAATATTTAATTAAAAAAAGCTAAAATGTGGTTTCTCAACGAGCCGAAGGTTATTGCCGGGTATAGACATCGTGAAAAACCGGGTATTCGCTTTGCAAGTTCTCGAGTGTGTTTTATATTTTAGACAAGTACCCTGTATCCCCCCTAGATCTTCCCACTCGATAAATCACACCATACGGTGAAACTCAAATTGTCTTATCTTTAGTTGTCCACATTTTATAAAAAAATTTCAATTTCAGTTGCCTTACCATTTTTTGGGGAGGATTCAATAAAAGGAAATGCCAAAAAAAAAGTACAAAGGATGTTTCGTTCCACTTAACATGTATGCAATTTAGTTTGTATTAAATACAAAAAAGAATGCTGATCATTTTTCTAGCTGGACTAGATCCTGCACCAGCTTATAGTTGTCATGGGCGAACTGTATTGAGAAGCGACGCTTGGCTGTCACGCTCGTGGCCGGCAGACCAAGAACCATTCTTGCAAGGACTTCCAACACAGGGATGCGACCTCTTTTATCCCTCCAGAACGTAATGCATGGGTTTTCATTTGAAGACGACTTTAACCTATTAGATCTTGATGCTTCACTTGCTAAAGTTATGTACAAGTCAACTTGTTTTCTATCAGCTTCATTGCATATATAGCCCATTGCATATGGCATGCCCGAAAATCTCAAGCTCCTAGCCTAGGAGAGGATTTTTGATTACTTAATAAGAAGGAGTAAAACACACAAACATCAACAAAAAGAAGAACAATAGGGAATTCTTTTTGCAAGACAGTGGAATTCTATATTTGAAAGAAGATTCCGACCTTATGTCAAAGGGCCGTCCTCGGCAAAACAAATATATATACAAAAAGAAAATTACATTAAAAAAGGACCATTAAAACTAGTCCTGGTTGAATTTCGTTGAAGTAGGGTGCTGGGACTGTTTCAAAATTTTCTTTTTAGTTTTAATGGTGGTATTTTAATGTAAATTTCTTTTCTTATTATATTTGTTTTCCCGAGGACGGCCCTTGGATATAGGGTCGAAATGTTCTTTCAAATACAGAATTCCACTGTCTTGCGAAAAGAATTCTCTATTGTTCTTCTTGTTGTTGATGTTTATGAGTTTTACTTTCATTTTTCTTATTCTGTTTTCTAACTTCTCTTTATTTCCTTTGTTTCCAAGATGTGTTGGTTCTGCTTTATTTCTATTTAAAAAGTTAAATTGAAACCAGATTCGAAATAGAAACTCTTGTCCCCAGAGGCGTAGCTCCAGCATTTTCGTTTAGGGGGCAAGAGGGGTCAATATCAGGAGAGTCAAAGGGCATGGGCAATATAATAACCTTTTCTCCAAATTATTGGGGGGTAACTGACCCCTTGGACCCTCCAAAAAAAACCACTGCTTGCCCCTGCAGATTTACTCACCATGAGTAAATCTAACATTCGATTAAATAAAAATCACCAGCATCACATCATAAAACAGCAAGAATATTCTAATTGTTCATTTATAATCACGTCTCTCACGTCGACATCAGGGACAAGCAGTAGCGTTGTTTGGAGGGGGGAGTGCAAGGGGCAGTTACCCTCCAATACTTTGGAAAAAAATTATTATATTGCCCATGACCTTTGACTCTCCCGATGTTGGCCCCTCTTGCTCTCAAATGAAAATGCTGAAGATACGCCCTGGGGGCAAGAGTTTCTATTTCGAATCTGGTTTCCTTTTGACTTTTTAAATAACAATAGAACAGAACAAAATCATCTTAGAAAATAAAGATAAGTTGGAAAAAAGAATCAGAGAAATGAAAGTGAAAACTGAACGAAGGTATTTTCAAGTAACGCTTTCCTAAAAGGACAAATACAGATACATCTCAGTGTATGGCCCGACAGTGGCCTCATTGGTTTATCAGTTATATCCAGTAAAAAGCCTAGGCCTATTCCTTCAGTCTCATCATTAACTATACAGGTACTAGACATGAACAAAGCAAAACTCTTTCTTCAAGAATTCAGTGATTTATTTTTTAAATTGACGGCAACCCTGCCTATGATGCGGAATCAGAAGCTTCAAAGGCAGTGGCGTAATTTCGTCAAAATCCTGGGGAGAGGGGTAAAGTTGGAGCCAATTTTACTAAATCAAGTGAAAATGGCAATATAAGATGAAAAACGAGCTATTATATGAAAAACCATGACAACTATATAGTACTATAAACATACTTTATAGCACTGGAAAGGTAAATATGTACTTAAGAAAACTGATCCGCTTCTGTTGATGCTTAAATTATGCAGACTTATCTTAGTTTTGACAAAACTTGTTGAAGAAACTAAATTTCAGCTGGGGAGAGTAGTAATGGGTCTATTGATTGAAAAAATACATGAAAAAATACATTGAATGTGTCTATTGATTGAAAAAATACATTGAATTGCGCAAGAAAAACCCATGCTTGAGACACTGTATTTACACGTGAATATTTTGAAAGTTTGCCATACTATAATGCATGTTAAGAAACTAAAGTCGAGGTTTTTTAAACTTGGCAATGTATAATGTGGTCGTACATGTTTTGAGAGTATGGTCGTAATAATATAATGTGGTCAAACAGGTTTTTTTTTTCTGTTTTTAAACTTGGCAATGTATAATGTAGTCAAGCATGTTTTGAGAGTTTGGTCGTAATATCTATACCTACGTTCAAAAAGTTTATTGCAATTAATTTTGGCGTTCAAGAGCTAATTGCAATTAGCGAATTGCAGTCAAAGGCCCTTACTGAAACCCATTACAGTGAATTACTTGCTTATTGTGCACTAGAGCTCAATAGGCTGCAATTCGTCGTTTTACAGATAGAAAATTCTTCGAATATATATCTAGTAGTAGAAACTAACAATACTTTTGGCTAGTTTCAAAGCTGTTATGGGTTTACAAGATTTCTTTTTATTTTATAAGAAATTTATTTTGACGTTCAAACCAAGTTTAATAGAGCACAATAACTATGTTTGTTCAATAAGTTTTAGCACTAAGCTTTGTTGGACGCCGGGTATATAATTGATCAGTGTGACTCAACCAGTCATTAATCTTCATCTCTAAAAAATTGCAGTTAATGGGTACCTGAAGCAAGTATTTTTCAATGAAATAATACATGGGGTAGGTTTCCGATCTTCAAAAGAGTGTACAGTATGTTTTTTCCTTTTTTATGTCTGTCGTTCGACAGCCTCTGCTTGAAGCTAGTTTCTAATTTGTCTATATCTGAATTTTCAGATTTTGATATTACTGATGACTAGGCTAACAATGCTATGTGACTGTTGTGAAGCAAAAAAACAGTGAATACTTCACAAAAGGTGTTTGATTTTCATATAGAGCTTTTAAGGCTTTTTGAAGCGATAAATTTTAATTATGTGCAGTAATTGCAATTTCAGCTTTTTAAGAGAATTATAGCATGGAACATACAAGTACTTTATTAGTTAGGTTATCATTAGCAATTTTTTTTTAATCTGAATGTACTGACTTCGAAATAGCACTTGTTCCTTTGGACTTGGTTTTGTTTTTGCATATTGGTATACTCATATTCGGTTTTGATGCAAACGGACATATTTTATTGCAAGTTTCATAAATGACTTCACATTTCTACTACAGTCTGTACTGAGCTTGCTGATTGAAAATCTGACGCTAGCATTAGAATGTTGAAGTCTAAAATTAAAACAAAGCTTACTGGATTCGCTGATGCTCTGAAAAAATATATATGATATTTTAGAGGCTCCTCTCAGCTGACCCTACACGAAATGGAGTTTACTCACAAGCACAGTTGTAAGTTTTCATTTTTCAGCGAAGCAAAATGTCATTGGTTAAGAACAGACTTGATTCATTTCAATATTGGAAAAGTGTGGGAGCAAACTTTTCATTTTTCGGAAAGCACTGGGGTTCGTTATACTAAATTAAACCCTACTCTAGTACACAAAAAATGGATATCTAAGGATCTAATTAGATCCTTTCGGGGTTTTTAAGGGGGGAACTTTAGCCCCCGGAAGAACGATTTGGCGGTGGTTCTGGCCCTGATGCCCCTCCAAAGTTTGCACTTACTCAAAAGAAAGTGTGCCTAAAAAATAGCAATACTGTTTCTTTTCATCAAAGACTGAAATGATCCTGTTAACCATAAGAATGTATCTAATAAATAGTATATCATAAGTATTATCTTTCAATGAGTCACTGACCGGATGAAAAAAGTAACTTTATCGACCGGGCGGGGTCGAATAGACCCCTAAGTCAAGATCGAAATCCTATCCTTCATCTCCTTACCTATAATACACAAGTTGAACACCCTCAGCCATTTACTATCTTGTAGATAGAACAAAGAATTGGCAATATTTCATGTTTTATCTTACAGAACAGCTTGGTTTTATGAACAAAAGCCACAATAGGTCCATTAGACCCTACACGACCACTTATGGGTTAAAGATAGAAAGTAGCCCTAATAAGGCGAGACCAATAAAAATCCTACAAAAACAAGTATTCTTTTCTGAATACTGAATGTAAAAAAAAGAAACAGGTTTAGTCCAACCTCATTAATGAATTTTGTGTCCCTAAGACAAAAAAAGCGAAGTAATAGTTAATATTTTATTTTAATTATTAAATACAAGTCCATAAAATGGCACCAATCAGAAAAGTGAGCCACTAAGGTCGAAGCCACATATAATTTAAAATACAGATTTTTAGGCAGGATCAAAACTTCGTGTCGACAGAGATCGAGCAAACGTAACATACGGCATGGCAGACCAAGATTCAACCAGAGCTGTTTTTCAGCAACAATCCAGATTACTACAAAATATTTGGAGACTGACTCTACAGCCCAGTGGCGTCCATTCAAAAAAATGTAAGCAGTGGGGGTGGGAAAAAAAATAAGAAGAGTTTCTCTTATTCTAATTCTAGAATGAAATTATCGACAAAAGGTATTTTTCAATGAAAATACCTCAAAAAAGTTTTTTTTTTTTAATCTAGGGGTGGCAAATGCCCCCACACACAAAATTGACATCCCTGCTAGAGCATATAAATGAATGAAATCGGCGTTCATCAGTCTCACTTAGAAAAAACACTATCAAAAGTACAACGGGGAGAGTTAAATTCCAATCTTAATTGTCAGTAAAACAGCTTTTTGGCAAACCACGTAGTTGATGGAACACAGTTCTACCAATTTAAATTATCAGTTTATGATTTATATTGTCGTATATATCAAGAATTTTCCGGCAATCTCCTGTATAGGCCACTTAAGCCCTCCATGCACAGGCACTGACGAGAGGAAGCTTGACATCTTGAGATAATCCTGAGCCCGCAAAATATTTTTTTAATTTGTTTTTAGTTCGCAATTTTTACCCGAGTGTCCGCACATTAGGAGGGGAGGGAAGTCCAACCTCATCCTCTTACGCAAAGCCCTTGCAATCAAATCACTGCCAATAGGTGAAAAAACAGGCAAATTCCTGACACTTGGACGTTCACATTTCTTCAGAGTAGAGAGCACAGGTCGTTGGAGGTTTTAAAAATTGATCAAATCAGGATTATTACTACTTGGAAGAAGTATACACAAATGCTGCCCAAGATAGAGGGAGTTCAGATACTTAAAAGACAGAAAATGCCAATTATTTTCACAGACTGGCAATGAATGACTAAACCCGGATGGAATCATCCGGGCTAAACCAATCTGGAATCATCTGACTAAACCAATCCAATCCAAACCAATGACTAAACGAATCATCAATGACTAAACCAATCTGGAATCATCAATCATCCCCCCAATTAAGTTACCATTAATAATATAAATATCTTTTATTTGCATTTATATACGATTAAAGGCGTCACATACGAGAAAAAGGTTGAAATTTTCCTCCCCCCCTAATTTTCGGACACTCGGTAAAAAACACGAACAAAGAACTACCAAAAAGAAATTATATTAATTCTTGAAAAAAAAACGAACAATAACAATAAAAAAAAAAAATCCAGCGAGTTGATGAGAATCTATACCTCAATTTTTATAGTACCATCCCCCCAAAGAGCCATTCATTAAAAATGTCCGGCCAGTCGATAAGACCCTCTGTCTCCCCCCCTCAGTTTTGCTGGTACATACTGATCATTTGCATTAGTTTCTAAATTTTAATCTTTTTTATACGTTGTCTTGTTAAATTGTCAACCCATCAAAAATATCTGCATGCTAATGGCTTGCGTTGAAAAAATCGTCGCTTCTCGAGAAAATTTTGGTAGGCTACATACGACGAAACCCCACGTTATTATGGGAAAACGTACATAAGAATAGGAATTTGATTCCACCGAAAAATCTGGCCTTTTCAGTATCCGATATTCACAGTTTAAGACGAAACCCAAGCTTAAGCTACGGCAGGACAGACGGAAAAAGGTATCACAGAAAATTAGACTAAAAGCAAGGCCATTAAGCCAACTTTCAAGAAAAACACTCTTACACTAAAAATTGTAGGGCTCTTTAAACATGTTACATTAGCTAGCACAAGAATACGTTATTTGGCTGTAGAGATGCGAAGACAAATATGCAAATTTAAGCAAAAACCATCAGTTACATTGCAAAAGAATAGGGAAAATCAATTCTAATTTGGAGACATTTATAAATACTTCTTTTAAGCAAATGAGAAAAGAAAAGTTGAAAAATAAGGCGAGTGTAATATAATAATCAAAGCGATCCTTCGTTTTCTGGGCATATGGATTTCAACCCTTGAATTTCAATGGATATGTCTCAACATGAAGTGTGAAAAATACGTACGAACAGCACAAAATTTTTTATTTCAGTTGTCCAATCGTATTTCTTTTTTTGTTTTCGCAAACATATACTGAAACACGTTCTTTTTTTTTCGCAAACGCAAGTTTTCTCACATACTCCAGAGAAAACTTGGTTTTCACGTAAGGAAGTATTTAGAGATTGTATACATGGCAGAGGCCTTTGAAATCAAAATAAATGAGTACTGTATGGTATCGAAACGGAATAAAACAATGTTACCATAGCCTCAGTACAAGCTCTGGAGAAAAATCAGCTTACATGAAAAGATGAGTGAGTTTAGAATTGTATGGGTGGCAAGTGCAGATGCTTCAAGAATCTAAAGAAATGAATACTGGCAAAGATCCTGAAATCTGACAAGTTTTACTTGCTACTACTAATTAAAAAAACAACTTAAAATGAAACTGATCAGACAAGTCAAATTGCCAAAAACAAATTTCACTCGTGACGGTACTTCAGCGCCAGTAAGTTTTATTTGCATTTATATACGAGAAAAAACAAAAGAAATACGACTTGGATGGTTTTTACTTAACGCTATAAAAACTAAGTGTAAAAAATGTAGGCCAGCTAAAAAGACCCATTTCACAAATTCTAATTAAAAATGGTTCCATTTACAGCTACTAAAATTATAAGTAAGACAAGCAAAAATGACGTATCTTGAGCAATTTCTTAACTCGAACTGAACCAGCTTCAAAATGTTATTTTTTCTTTTATTTTACGTATTTATACATAAGATCTAACAAATTGCTCAAGATAGTTTGCTCTAATTACTGATTCCAATTCCACGGAAATACGGATAAGATACTTATAAATATCTTCTTTTTTTTAAATACAAGACACAAAGCACCATTTTATTAGTCTGGGAGCATGATAAACAATATCACCAATTCAATCTGGAATCATCAATGTTATGGATTTTTCAACCGTAATCCAATCTCCAAAGACATTGCATAAAAAACTCTTTCAATGGATAAATGTCATCAACCATAAACTTAGGGTACATTCCAGAACACAGTTACCATTAATAATACATAATTATTTGATATAATTTCGGCCCAAGACAATCGTAAAAAGATCTAGATGTTATTTGTATTAGTAAAAGTGCAGAACGGATTTTTATGGATTATAAGCATTTTAAGAGCTAAATTTGTTATGATCAGCCATTTAAGACTAAAAATAATAGCAAATAATTAATAACACTAATCTATTAACTCGTTATTATGTTAAACAAATTACTCATTTTACATCAGACTGCCATTCAATTTTTTGGTTTAAAAAACGAGTTAACAGGGAAACTTGTAAAAATTACCCTTTTAATAAAAGCGGTGAGCCGTTATATAACGGAAGTGTGGATATTTCAATCTAGCATATGGGTAGCAATCCAATTTCTCAAAAACGTAGAATATTAAAAAAAAACAACTGAGATTTAAGAAAAACAAAACGCAGTAAAGGAGGACAAAACACTCATTCCTAAACAAACCTAGAACTTTTTTATATAGAAGATTTGTTGTTGGATGTGAGTCTTTAACAAGGCCGTATCCAAGGGGGGGGGGGTTGTTGCTTTGAACTCTCCCCCCGAAATGTTTGTCCGACTCGTAACAAACGTAACACAAATGAATATAAAAAAATTTTTTATGTATTTTTTGAAGCTTTTTGTAACCCCCCCCCCCCTGCAAAAAAAAATCCTTTTGTAAAACTACCTCCCGAAAAAAAAATCCTTTTGTAAAATCCCCTCACAAAAAAATTCCTGAATATGGCTCTGGTCTTTTGTCCTGTTTACCTTGTGATGACACAGTGGAAATCTCTGCTTGGTTATCAAAATAGCGTTTTATTATTAAGAATAATCGAATTAATAGTTGCCATTCCTGAATCAGCTATAAATGACAATATTTAAAATTTAACAGTTTTGCTTAAAACACGTATAAATTTTTTTAGTTTTTACAGGTCGTGTGACACCATGATGCTAGACCTATAGTTCAATCTTAGCTGTCCCAGGGCTCAGAATGGCAGTCATGCTTTAGGGTCACCAAATAACCAAACAAGAAGAAAGAGAAGAAATGTTGTCCTTTAATCTATTTTTTTTGCCTCTCTTGTTTTGATTACTTTTGGTTTGGTTAATATGAGCTGTGGCTCATGGGGTACCCATGATTCTAGACCCTTAGTTCAATCTCATCTGCCACACGGCCCGAAATGGAGATTATGCAATTGGGTCTCCAAATAACTGACAAGAAGAAGTTTGGTCCTTTTACATATTTTTTTTTTTGCTCTCATGTTTTTCTTAAGCTTTAGTTTTTTTTGTGTCTTAGTTGGCTTTCAAAAAATATTTTGGATATGAAACCAAAACATCCAAAGAATGGTTACATAATTGTTTGCTGTCTTCATTAGAATTTCAGATGTTCTTGTATTCCTTGTTTTTACTGAAAAGTCGAGTGCAATTTTAGTTTTTGCAATTTTAGAGATTTGCAATTTTAGTTTTTCTTTTCTTCAGTAGTCTAATGCTAAACATCCCCAATTATGTTCGTGTCCCATATAAACCCCCATACCCCCAAACGCCCATATATGATGGTGCTTGTTCTCCTATTCTCATTGACAAGCGAATATATGGAACAAAAATCTTCGTATTTGAATTAAAATTAAAAGTATCCGAGCACATGAGTATAGTCATTAAGGAGGGGGCGGGGGTACAGAGGAAGTAAGGGTGAGAATCAATGAATACTTAATAAAAAAAAACAGATTAGGAACTTTACATTATACTAATTTTTAGGTTTAAAATCACAAGACATAAATAAAAAGAAATAAAAGATAACCGTTTTAAAATTGCATGAATATTAATCCAAACACATGAGCATATTGTCGTGGAGGGAGAGTAAAATTAAATGACGACAAAATTAGTTAAAAAAAGATAGGACAGCATGGTTCAGTAACCACAAAACAATTTATATTTTAGCTTAAGGGCAGCAGACCAAATGCACAAAAAAGCAATTAGCTAATAAAATGTCGGAGTACACAAACAAAGCAATTTTTTTTTAAATGCAACTGCAAGCCATCTCACTGAATTACACAATTTTTGTCCTCCTGATTTCTATACGATAGATTTAGTTCTCTAGTTACTACATCATCTTCATCAATAGCTTTTAGTTGATCGTCTAAATGTTGAACCAAAGCATCTCGTTTATTTACGATTCCCACAAGTTCTTCTAAAAGTAAGGCTTCTCTTTCTTTAGTTTCTGCTGTTTTCTCACTTTCATCAATCACCATAAGACTTCTTAGCTCTTTATTCAAAAGTTCATAGCGAACTTCAAGATCTTGTTCTTTTTCAAGAATGTTCAACTGTTCAAGGCGGCGAATTAAGGCATTTCTTTTGTTGACTAACTCAAACCAAGCATGGAGTAGTTTCTCCTCTTCAACCGGGCTGGCTTCCATGGCTCTTCGTAATTTTTTCTCCAAGTCAGCAGCTTCTTTATCTATTGCGAGTTGATCCCTTTCAAGTACTTCAATTTCTTTTTCTATATATAGTGATTTAATTTTCATGACTGTTTCAGGGGAAGGTTGTTTATTAAATTCGGCAGAGTCCCCAGAAGAAGCATTATTTCCTGAACGACAGGTATCATTTCGCTCTGAATCAAAGCTACGACTCCGTCGAATATAATTGATAGGTGGCATCTCACTGCTGGGAGACATGAGTTCAGATAAAGCTATCACTCCTGGTTTGGCCTCTTTCACTCCTGCTATAATTTTACGAGCTTGTTTAACATACTTTTGATGCTTTTCTTCTTCTTCTTTCGTTAACGGAATTTTCTTTGGCTTTACACCTTCAGCCCTAGTCCTTTCAATAAGTTCACGAGCCGCCATCCTGTTTCGAGAAGCATTTTCTGACATTTCTGATGAATGTGAGCTAAGTGTTGGAGACTTGGGACTTTTTGGAACCTCCTCGAATAAACCAAGGGGATCTGCGTATTCTTCAGGTGTCATACACGTTACTACCTTATCTTCTGTCTTTTCCTCTTTAGGGGCACTTTCTTTTATTTTACTGTGACTTTCAGATTTACTTTCGGTTTTATCCTTCAATGTATCACTAAAACTTGCCAACTTATTTGTAAAACTTTTTGATTTAGTCACCAAAGAATCTCGAACTCCTTTAAATACATTCTTCTTTTCAACCTCATTATCTTGACTATTACTTCTAAGTAAGTATTCTGAAGTGCTATTATTTAGCTTTGGTCGCGTTTCATCTAAAGATGATCCCCTGATCGGTTTGACCTGGTCTGACTTTTCAGATTTTTTCCCAAAAAGATTCTTATAGTCGGGTGTATTGTCAACATCTTTTGGACTAGTCTTATGACTTGTAAAATAGTCTTTCAGTTGGTGTAAATACGTCATAATCATCAACTTATCAGGGCACCGTTTTTGAACCAGGTCATTAGGATCTAACACTTTAGCAATGCCAAGGATTTCCCCAGTATCAAAAGCTATTCGACAATTGTTTCTTGGAGTACCAGCATTTAAACTATTAAAATCAATCAAATCAGGACGAAAATAATGAATTATTGCACAGAAACCAATTCCGTCTTTCCAAGAGGCTGTGAAATCAGTAATATTGACAATGGCGTAAGATGCAGTTACGCTTTTACACCAGTCGAGAAGTTCTTGACCAGAAGCACATTCTTCATGATCAATGCTATCAGATCGTTCATTCACAGACTCTTGTCTGTCAAACAGATGAGTATCACTTTTGACCAGATTCGGAACAAAAGATGATCGATTAGATCGTGAGACAAGTTCAGAAGACTCATCTTCAATCGGGCTTGGGCAATCTTTAATAGTGTTCTCACTGATACTGGACGTTAAACTAAAAATTTGACTAGTAATATCTCTTATCTCCTTTTCTGTGGCTGTGTCAAATGTGTCGTTGTCTTCTTCATCAAAATCTTCAAGAGGAGCAATGTCTCCATAAGTAGACGTGCTCATAAGACTAGCAAGACTCTGTAGGTCTTCATCTGTTGCTTTCCCTTCTTTGAGGAAAACACAAGACACCTTTAATTTTATTGTGGCTGATATCACTTTTTTTGACGCAGGAGTTAAATTCAAAGACAACATGTATTGTGAGGGTTCCACACTGGCATACTTTTTCATGTTTAATGAAATGGCGGCAAACTGTTTACGTTTCGTATTCAACAAAGGATCTTCGACAATTAATTTCCATTCTTTATCTTCAAAATCATCACATCGAGGAGTTTTAAATAAAGTCACACTAGCTTCCAGATTATCTGGCGATGGCCAAATAGCCAAACCTCTATTTGGATCATTCAAGGACGGCTCCCATGGACGACTTGATGTCTTCAACCGCCTTGAACGTCGGGTCCAAATAACACTTACATTCTTTGGTTGAAAACCTGACAGTGTTTCAAGTTGCACCTCAGTCACATGAATACTGAAGCAGAATTTCGAGGCGCGATGATTGACCCGTTGCAATCGCTTCCATACAGACGTCATTGTTTAATGACCTGTAAGGTTACAAAATTTCAGAAACTGAATGAGGAGCACAAGCAATTGTGACAAAGGTGCAACTTAAAAACCAAAAACTTAAGTAATAAAACTTACTGAGTAATAAGATGTATGTTTCAAGATTACAGTCAAAAACATTTTGCTATTGTTACTATTTTAATAAAAATATATTTGACTTAAAACTGAAACTGAGCAATTACTTTCCAGATATGTTAGTTCTAAAAGGGATTGTGCTATTGTTGCTATTTTAGTGGAAATATGATAGACTTGAAATTTTAATCGAGCAATTGCTTTCCAAATATTTTAGTTTTAAAAGGGTTTATTTCAATTACTACATAGTTTTCTGCATCACAACTATAAATAAATATTATCCACCACTATAGCTTGTATACTCAATATTAAAAAAAAACTGATTAAGACCTAAAAACTTTTCTTTTATACATAATTATTGGTACCAGCCACGTGGAAAATGTTTAATATCCCATTGGTCAAATATGTTATAAGAAATTTTAGCATCAACCCTAAATATCAAGCATCAACACTCCTAGGTTCGATACTTTGAGAACAGGATAGAGCATTTTAGGCGCATTGAAAGTGCGACCAAAATAGCAAGTCAGATACCTTTCAAGTGTGTTTGAAAACCTAATTGTAAAAAAAAGCTATTAGAAAAAATTCACGGAGAGGGTGGGGGGCGCAAATCCAAAAATCATATTTGATAACAATTATTCTTCATTTGCGCTCATGGAAGAGTTAAAACATTTTTAAAGACCTAAAGATCGAAAATTTTCTTCGTTAGTTTAGAGACGCTTCACATAATTCCATCGCTAGAATCAAATTCCGCGTCCTGTAGTGTGCTGCTGCATCTAAGCTGAACTCTGGGTCCTGGATTCCCAAGCTGAAATCAAACCCAACAGGTTTGACCCAGTTGATTGGCCCTGCTCAGTCATTTCTGCTAGCCCGATCTAACTTTTTTTTTAAAGATTTCTTCATCAGCTTACTCTTATTGAAAGAATATTCCGTTTTTAACCACGTGGTTAGAGCCGTCAACTTGCATTCCTAAGGGTTGGATCCCTGTGCCTCAGATTACTTGATTCGGGACGGGATCCGGTTGCGTAGCTCTATAAGGACAGCCAGAGTCAACCCAGCTTTGCATGGCTACCTCGAGAAATCTAAAGAATTTAACCAGGAAGGGTGTACGAAAGCATAGGGTAGCTGAACCCAGCCCTCTTACTACTCCCTGGCTGAGGGGCCAAAAAACAGAGATTAGTACCGAGGATTTAGACCGTGAGGTTTGGTGCTGCATCCTTCACCTTTTAATATTTGTTTTGTGGCTCTATATGCTCAGCTAGATTCGACATAGCTCTGCTTGGGTACCTGGAGAAATCTGGAGAAGTTAAGCAAGAATGGTGTTCAAAATCACAGGGTAGCTGGCCCCATTTCCCCCCCCCCCCCCATGCCACTTCCTAGCGGAAGGGCCAAGAAACATAGATTAGTACCGCCGATTTTGACTTAAGTCTGGTGCTCCATCCTTTACTTTTTAACATTAGGTTTTCTTTCCACCAAATAGAAAAATCCCATCAAAGATATAAAAAGTGAACTTGAAAATATGGTTGCCCTTTCAGAGCTAGCCAATGAGCCGACAATCTTGTGATATCGCAGTGGATTGATCTCTGCTTAGCAGAATAGGTGCCGGGGTTCGATCCCAGCTGCTGCAAGGTTGGGCGACAGGCTTGCTACCTGTCCCTCCAAAAAAGACCTGGCAACTAAAGCGTCGACAATAACCGGCACCGAATGCGCCAACAATAGGTCTGAAGGGGCTTTATCCATACCCTTTTTTAAAGACCCGGTTTAGTCAGCTCCTTGGCTGATTATACATAAACGTAAAAGGAAAAGAGCCTGCTTTGAAGGCCAGTAGATCCTCGTTTCAGTCGGTCAGCACCGCATGTCTTTAGATTTCATCACTTTAGTACAGTGAACAGTAGCCCAAATCATCGTCTTTCATTTTGCTAATAATGATGTCACTACTGCCAGGTGCTTTGAGCCCAAGCTTACTTCCAAAGTGAGTAGCCTTTCCTTACTAAGGGTTACAAGAGTCATTTTAAATAAAGAAAAAGGGGAGAAATAGAACCGGATACCCTCTTTATGAAAAAAAAATTTATACCAAGAACTGTGATAAATTCTTCCTCCTGTTAACTAAAATCAATACTTAAGTCATTAGTATGCACAGGTAACAGGAATGGTATCTTATATGACAAAAAACTATACTGGAGTTGTTAAATTTTCTTTCACTAGCAACTTCATAAATTGACTAAACTAGTACCAGTATAAGACTAGATAAGTTGTTCGTCAAGGGTTAGGTGACTTAGGCCAATCTAATAGGAGTTGGAGCAGGATTTTAAACATTAATATTTAGTCACAACATTGAAAAAAAGAGATTAATCTATGAAGTGGCGGGTATATGACCCGCCACTCAAACATCTTCACATACACTAAACGATTTTAACAGTTATAATTTGGAAATTGGAGGATTTGAAGATTCATTAAAAGCAGTAGCAAGAGAAAATCAAACATAGCTGACATTGATAAACAAACTTGACTTTGTACCCCCAATAATAAGCACCAGCAAGACTCAGTGGCGTCACTTCCCAAAAGTGGTTTGAGGAGGCGAGGCAGTCAAAATGTATTTTCCAAAATCTTGAGGGGGGGGGGCATTTTTTTCGTTTTTCAACGAAAATAACAAGTCAAGCATTTTTCAATTATAATACCCCCAAAAAAGTATTTTCCAAATTTAGCGGAGAAGGGGGGGGGGGGGGTCTTGACGCCATTAAAGAAAAAGTATTCCAAGACAATAAAGACCAGGAAGTTAACATATAGAAAAAATAGATTGTCATTAAAACAAATTCGTATTTTAATCAGTAATAGCCTGTTCAGATGTATTGTCCGGAATCAATCCAGAAATAATGGGAAATATGCATAAATAGGACAAAGGAATCCTTTACAAATGGTTTCACCCCCCCCCCCCTCTAAGTAAATAATGGCGTAAAAATTTCAAAATAATCTATTTATAAGCCTTAGAATGTTTTTAAGGTATTCAAATGATTTTGACCAAAATCATCAGACCACCATGTTATCTTTGATTATATTTGCTATATGTGAAGTAAACATTCAACACCAAATGATATCACTATAAAGTTACGATAAAACGAAACATAATCAAGAGTTTAAATTGCAGAGCAAAGAACAGCCATTCACCATCAGTTCCAAGACAACTTCAGCTGAAGCCCAAAACTACCACATTTGAATAGCATTGCCATTCAGAAAGGTGTTTAGTGTGTGCACACAAAGGAAGTGAGTCCCCCCATCTAAGAAGTGCATGAAACTTTTTCAGAAAATTTAAGACGTCCAATTTCAAACTCAACAAATTTTCTGGAAGTTTGAAGGAATTGTATTGCAGACCTTTTAAGATGAAAAACCGCCACAGAAGCCTATTGTCTGGAAGTTTTGAAGAATGGAGAGCAAAATTAGATTAAAGGCATTAATAAAAGCTCCATCGTGCAATCCTCTATCATGATGACAACGCCCCGCCCCATTCTAAACTCGTTACAAAGAAGGTCTAAGAGAATTACACCAAAATTGCTGCGACATTTACCTTATAGCCAGGATCTAAGCCCGTTATTCCCAAGGCAGGGCACAGGCCCTATCGGTGGGGCATAGCAATATTTTGGTGGGTCACAGGCAGGCTGTGCACCCTTCAGCTGACTATACTTTAAAAAGGATAGGATAAAGATCCTCCTAGGCTATTACTGGCACCAAGGGCGTCGAGTCTACGTTCAGTTGCTGGGTGTTTTTACAGGGACAAGCAGCAAGCTTGTCGTCCATCCTCGCTGCAGCGGGGATTGAACCCTGGTGCTCCGTATTGGCAAGCAGAGCATCAATCCACTGTGCTATAACAGGTTTGACTATACTTTAGAGCCTTAACATTAAAAAAAACTCATGTGAATGACGTCATATTCGTATGCATTTAAAGAGTAAAAAAGATACATGACAGTATTGCAATGACGTTATACATTGTTTAAAACGTGTTGTAGTGTAAAACGCGTTGTATTCAGACATTAGTTTTCATTAGCATGAAATATGCCTAGAGGACGACTAAAAAAAAAGATTCCAAGCTAATGGCCTTTTAAGCTTTCTTCAGGTAAAACACATATAATTTTGAATAACAAAATTTAAATATTACAAGGAGGCATCAGAATCTTAGAAATGCAGAGGTGGGGTATGGCCCAAAATCGGTTGGGAACACTGATCTAGCCTCATTTGACCCTTTTTCCGAGAAAATACAAGAAGTAAGTTGTCCTGTGCCCGTGTTTTCCGTATGAGTGCCTATGAGTTGCCCTATGCCCTGTATCTTCCAAATGAAGAAAGAATTGTTGAAAATTGACGATATTCTGTTTATTCTGACTCTACTATTTTAGTTCTTTCAAAAATATTTCGCAACTCTATCACCAAAGACAATGTACCATTCGGTATTCTCGTGTTTCTATCTACTCCTCGATCTCTCACATCTTGTTCTTCAATATCGCTCCCAGTTCCAAGAATTCCTTAAGTTTCACACATCTCATTCTTCAATATTTTCTATAAAATTCAAAGATGCGAAACACATTCTTGTCCCAAATTGTAACCGTATACTTGTCATAGAATGGACAACAAAACTGAGATTGACAGCAATAAAATTTGAGTGCATACCGCAGCAACCAACTCAGTATCATGTTGGGAGCGGTAGCTGCAACCTAAATAAAGGACGAACCACAACCCATAGTAACCAAAAATTAAGAAAAACGTGTTCCTGGCAGCAAAATTGTCATAGCAAATTTGCTGCGACATTTACCTTATAGCCAGGATCTAAGCCCGTTATTCCCAAGGGCACAGGTCCCATCGGTGGGGCATAGCAATATTTTGGTGGGTCACGGGCAGGATGTGTACCCTTCAGCTGACTATACTTTAAGAAAGCTAGGATAAAGATCCTCCTGGGCTATTGCTGGCGCCCAGGGCGTCGAGTCTACGTTTCAGTTGCTGGGTGTTTTTACATGGACAAGCAGAAAGCTTGTCGTCCAACCTTGCTGCAGCAGGGATCGAACCCTGGTGCTCCGTATTGGCAAGCAGAGCATCAATCCACTGTGCTACAACAGGTTTGGCTATACTTTAGAGCCTTAATATTAAAAAAAAATCCTGTGAATGACGCCATATTCGTATGCATTTAAAGAATAAAAAAGATACATGACAGTATTACAGTGACGTTATACATTGTGTAAAACGTGTTGTAGTGTAAAACGTGTTGTATTCAGACATTAGTTTTCATTAGCATAAAATATGCCTAGAGGACGACTAAAAAAAAGATTCCAAGCTAATGGCCTTTTAAGCTTTCTTCAGGTAAAACACATAATTTTGAATAACAAAATTTAAATATTACAAGGAGGCATCAGAATCTTAGAAATGCATAGGTGGAGCAAGGCCCAAAATCGGTTGGGAACCACTGATCTAGCCTCATTTGACCCTTTTTATTCCTAAAACTTAAATAACGGTTGAAAAGCATACACTTTAATAGCACTGATGAAACAAAACATGCAGCAAAAACATTGCTAATAAAGTGGTCTCCAGATTCCTTCAAATCGGTCTAAAAGAATGGAAGTACCGCCTGTAGAAGTGCATTGACCTTGATGGAAGTTGAAAAGTTGTTATAGAAAAAAAACAACACATTTTTAGTACCTCGAATTCAAAGACAAAACACAAAATGCTAACTAGTCCGCACAATGTTATTACAGTTATCACAGTAATATCATACCTTAAAGCACAGCGCAAAGAATTACACCTCCTGAAACACAGAATCCCTCCAGGCCTGTATGGAGTGTTTCTCCAGTGTGTGTATGTGTATGTGAGGGTGTATTTGTGCCAATTTTCATTTTCTAATTGGTAAAAATAGCAAAACCCTTGACATACTCTAAGGAAAATTTGAAAACAAATCTAAGAATCACAACATTTTTGAGAAGGGAAAACAGACCCAAAATCAACCAAGAAGAGGGGGGGGGGACTATTACTCGAAAAGTATTCCCGCGGCTTAGAACCTTGTAAAATAATGAAATTCCACGCAAGACAAAAATTTTGAGTAAAGGTTAAATAAAACAATATGGCACTTTCATAACTTGTGGCATATTGATATAACTTATTACTGGTTTAAGAGTTTGCTATTTAGAATGGAATATATTTATTCCCCACAATAGGTGGAGCTAAAATGAGCATGTCAGTGTTAAAAAAGAAGACACAAAACAAGAATCGAAGCAAAAAAAAAAACAATAAAATTTATATATGTCATGAGTTGGTTTGCACGGTTCATGATTATAATAGTGACCATTTATACAGAATATACTAATTAAAAACATAAATGGTTAGTACATTCAGAAACACAAGCAAATACCTCGGCTGTCCTCTGCTCAATCCAAGTATCTACAAAAAAATCGATTTTGAGTTAAGGATGGATCTCCCTTAATCTTAACACGGCAAATCCAGTGGTGACGTCAGAATTTTTCTAACTGCTATAGTTGCTGAGATATCACTTAGTATCCACATTGATAGAAACGAATTTTACCGGTTTTCCACAGCCAAAACCTAGTATGCACATACTAGAATTTTAAAACCTAGTATCTACATCCAGCAGGAAAATGGGTGGCAAAACCTAGTATCTGCGGCGAAAACCGAGCAGACGAAACCAAGTTTCTACGGCTTTCGCGGATCAACAGCAAAATTTTATCATAATCATCACTTTCTTCTCTTTAATTTTTGGAAAGAACAATAACGAAGCCTGAAGAATAATGAAGGGTTTCACTAATAGTAGAGGAGAATTACTTGCAAGGCTCGCGGTGCAAATAGCAAAGCAAAGAGTTGAAAACAGAAATGCGGAGTAAGTAGAACTTGCATTTTTGCGTCTGTGAATACGGAGCAACCCTAGAAGAAAAAGAAACAGAAGTCAAGAGGCAAAAAAAGAAAACCCTAAGTGCAAGCGTCCTTTTATTGAAAACTACTGTGATATTACATGTAAAAAGAAATGTAAAGAGCTTGACATTGAGACCAGAAAAGAAATCTGGGAAAGGTTTTGGAAAGAAGGCTATGCATCAAGAACCAAATTTCTCGCCGGCTGTGTGAGACTGGAGTGCATAAGAAGACGGACGGTAGAAAGTGACCCTCAATCGGTTAAAGTCTACCGAAAAATGAAACTAGACACTACTTTTTTCCGCAGAAACATAACACTGTGGTAGTGAGGAGGTTTGCAAGAAACAGATGAAAAGTGGGCTAGTTGGTGAGCGCATAATGGATTTCAGGGGTAGGCAGAGTCCTCACAACAAGCTACCATCAGAAGTAGTTGATAATGTGAAAAATCATGTCATTTCTTTTGGACCTTCTACGCCACATTACCGTCGCAAAAATGCACCACAAATCAGATATCTGCCATCTTCTTTGACGGTTGATCTGATGCATCAGGACTTTGTTACTAAGAATCCAGTGCCAGTTGTGTCGCACGAGACTTACAGACGTGAGTTGAAAGAAATGAACATTTCGCTAAAGATGCCAGCATGTGATGTTTGTCCTGAGTGTGTACAATCTCATGGAGAACGATGATAGCAACAAAGAAAACAGCAGCGATGAAGGTGTTAATGGAGAATTTGAACCTTTTTCTGCTGGAAATAAGACTCATGATGTTGATGTTTCCAGGCAACACTGGCAAGAACACATTGAACAGGCAAGGAAGGCTACACTTGCCTATCAACGTGTCGCAACTAAAAGTGGATAAACTGGAATATGTGTATTCGCAGTTGACTTGCAAAAAAGTGATTCAGGTACCCGACTTGCCAGGGAACAAAGAAGCAATATTCCTTAGTCGTCTTGTTGTCTTCAATGAAAATTCGCCCGTGTCGACCAGTGTTATGCAGCGTCTGTAGGAAAAGGCCGTTCTTTTTGTGTGATGTGGCACGAAGCTTTTAGGGGCAGGGGTGCCGAAAACATAGTGGATTCTGTTTATACTGTAGTTACAACAGAGAGGGATGCCCAGGAATTCATATTTTGGATGGACAATTGTTCCAGTAAGAATAAGAACTGGGTGCTTTATACTTCTCTTGTGATGATGGTCAACAGAGAAGAAGGGCCCAAGAGGATAACGTTAAAGTATCTGACAAAAGGGCACACGCACAATGCAGCAGACGGCATACACGGCAACAATGAAACAAAAACGAGAAAAAAGAGGAAATACTATGACTTTCCTGACTTTGTTGAGTGTGTTGCAAACGGCAGGAAGGGAGTTTCTGCAATAGAATTGAAAAATTTCAGGGATTGGAAATACAAGAAAAGAACTCCTGGTAAAAAGGATTCACCCCTACCAAAGTTAAAGTGAGTTGTTGCAGCTACCTTTCAAAACGGGTTCCGCGGCATGGAATTCCTCCAAGATTTCGACGGAGAGGAAAAGCAATGCTTGTTTCTTCAGAAGAAATTGAATATCAAGCAGCTTCCCGAACCCAACTCTGTTCCGAGAAGTATTCAAAGCCAGAAAAAAGCTTTAATTGTTAACAAATTGTGCCTGATGATGCCGGCAAATCGAAGGAAATTTTGGAAGGATCTTCTGGTTTCTGATGAAAGCCTAGATCTCATCGAGGATGAAGACGACCCATATGAAGAATAAACGTCTCTGATAAGCTAAGGGCTCAGTCCTCCTTTTTTTTTAGTCGAAGTAGTAGTTTATCTTCATTGTTACTTGAAGATCTTTTTTAAAATAAAATTTTGTGTAGATACTAGGTTTTGGCGGTGGAGTACTCAGTTTATTAGCAAATAAAACCACTGCCAAAACCTAGTATCTACATTTACTGATGTTAAAAAAAAATAATCGAAAAAAAATACATCTCCCTACTAAGCCAACTCCGGAATACCTATTGACGAAGTTATGTATCGTCATCAGCTATTCCAGCTTAGAAAATGAAAAGAATCACTATTTTACGATTTTCTCGGAAACTTGAAAAAAGTAGATACTTGGTTTTGGCAGAGGACAGCCGACCTGAAATGAAATACATAAAACATTAAATATTTGTCAAGGTAATATTACTAAAATACCAAGTAAAATAATGGACAAATGATTTGCAATATCTCTTGGTACTAGAGGCTGGTTAAGTCATAAACTGTGGGCAATTCTTTTTTATTTATCAGAGTCCAGTGCCTGGTCCTACAGTAGGGGGGGGGGGGGTAATCTCAAGGTCAGGTAATAAACCAGGATGTGTTGGGGAATTCAAACAATTTAGTCCAAATCGATAAGTAAACTCAGGTCTACGACTATCGAGTCAATTCCAGTTGAGTTGTTTCAGTGCATAATCATATGTTGAGTAGTTGTGTCCAAGCATATTTTATACAGCTTCTTTGGTATCCTCCCACGTCTATCTGATTGATCTTTTTTCAAACCTGGATGCCAAACTGGCCATGCATGGTCAAGAGAAGGTTTAACGTAACTGTAGTATACTGACTTTAAAACCTCAGTTGGCATACCGGATTTGCTACTAAGGACAATACCTCCTCCCAGATTAGTTCAAAATACCACTGGAACAATAGAAACATTTTGACCTAAAACAGCACATTTTGTGTTCCCTCCCCCCCCAGGAGAAACCTTAGGAGCCCCCTCCCCAAAAGGTTACACATATCTACTTGTACCTATAATTGAGCATCATTAACCACTTTACTAAATTTAAGTGTTTCTATTTTACACTAAGTAATCACTTCATGATTCTCCTCTTAACTTCACTTCTTTTTATTTTCTCATTTTTGTCCATTTTGAACTGTACTTTCAAGAAGGTACAAGTGATGCAGAGAACTGGATAAACAATCCTTTGCAAGAACCAAGGGTAAGTAAGTATAGAAACACTCTTAGAAAAATGTCTTGATCTCTGCCCCATCTTTCCTGATCCCATTCCGAAAAGTGAATAAAAATTAAATCAAAGACATTATTAATCAAAAAACGTTTATGATAGCAGTATTGTCATATATCTAGTCACATCCATGTCTCTGTAAAATCGTCTTCAATTTAAATAATGAGGAGGTCAAACCTCCCTCAGAAAATTAATAGGAGACGCCAGCTAAAAGCAATTAGTCAAAACATAATCATTGGGGCGTGAAATTCAAAATTCGAGAAATATGTGATGAATTATATCTCATTGGTTTTTAACAAGAAACAACAACTATTGGTACCAGTGGGTTCATCAGTTGTCCCTATTACAACTGACAAGTATATCCAACGATACCCCTACGGTAAAGAGGGGACTTTAAGGGTAAGATTCTTTCCAATTTCTACTAATCTCCAACAATCCTGCTCAGCATCTGCTTGCTTCCTCCATTTTGCTTGGTTTCTGTATTCTGCTGTGCTTTGCTCATATTGCTTCTTTGAAATGTCTACCAGAAGCCAACCTGCTGCTGCTAATTCTAGGCCTGCTAGCCCAAGTAATCCTGCCATTGCTACGCCTGAGATTTAGACAGATATTACTAATTTGAAGAAGATGGCAAAGTCCATTGAAGAAAATGTCTTTAAATCCCTGCTTACTATTGTTACAAAGAGCATTCAGTCACAAGTTCAATCCCTTGGTCTGCCTATGAAAGGTGACAAAGTTGACCTTAATTTGGTAGTAAACGACCTGATGTCAGGCTCCAATTAGGAAGAAATTAAACAGATTGTCAGTACACAGCTTCAAGAAATGGATTTTTCTGGTAAAATTGCAGACATTGAAAAAAATCTTGCTCACCATGTTGCTGCTCAAACTGATCAACATAAGCAGCAAGAATTAAAAAACCAACTCATTGTATTTGGACTATCTGAGGATACTACATTTGACAACCCCGAACCTAAGTTTTTGTCACTTTGCCAAGATAAGTTTCCTGGCATCAGTCTTTTGAACAGTGACATTGTGTTTGTGAAATGTATTGGAAAACGAGTTGGTAATAAAAATCGACCAGTTATTATTGAGTTCTGCAACCTGAGAGCACGTTTCTTGCTTCTCAAAAATAAAAAGGTCTTGAGAGGATCTGGTGTGGTCATTATTGAGCCATTGACTAAACCTAGGCTTACTTTACTTCCACAAGCTAAAGATCATTGTAGCAGGAATGATGTATGGGCTGTGAATGGTGATATTTTTGTTAAAAGTGGAAATAAGGTACTCAAAATATCATCCATTGGTGACATTAATGCCCTTCCTGTTTTGCAAGAATCTTTTGCCAGTATTGTTCCAGAATGACTAGTGCTGCTTAACATAACTCTTCTCTTTACAACAAAATTTCATCTGCTTAGTTATTTTTTTGCCAACTTTTTTTTTCTTTGGCTTGTTTTTTTTCCCTTGTTATCAAAATTATTACAAGCAGTTTGTTTTTTTTTAACTTATTTTCCATGCTGTATTCTTTCTGACCACACTAATTTAGCTTTATCTGTTTCACCACTTTTCCTACTATTGGATAATGAAAATGGATGATAATCAAGATTCTTTTTGTTTCCTGGCTAAAGTTTCTCTTCTAAATACAGTGTGTTTTGATTCGCCTTTTGTTTCTGATGATTATAGTGAAAATAATCGTCTGTCAAAACCTCTTCATCAGTCTGATTGTTGTTACTATTCTTACCAGTATTATTTTGAACAAGTGTTGTCTAGAATGTCTTCTGTTAAAGACTTTAGTGCGTTTATTTTGAATGTGCAAGGTTGAAGGTAAAAATGGGATAACGTTCTGCAATATATTGGTGGTATCAACTGCCCTTATGATGTAGTAGGTCTCACAGAGACCTGGCTGTCTTCAAGTGATGATATGTCTGTGTATAACATACCAGGTTTTACTGCATACCACTCAACTAGATCTCTAACAAAGTACTCTGGTGGTATATCCAGTTTTGTCAGAATTAATCTTAATGTTGTGAGACGTTCAGATCTTGAGAAGACTTTTTATCCAGTTGTAAATAATAGAAGTGTGTATGCATTGGTTGTCGACCTGTCATGTGATAACAGTAAGTTGTGACACTATTTGTTTATTTTATAAGCCTCCACCTTTCCCAATTGCGAAATTTTCGGACTTAATTGATGAAATGTACCCAGTTGATAAGCTTGCTTCAAGAAATCTTTTTATGCTTGGAGACTTTAACTGCAATTTGTTGAAAATTGGGTGTGATAATGAGTCTGACCGTTTTTTTAATCTATTTCTTCCTCTGGCCTTCTTCCTTGCATTTTCTTTCCTACTCGTGTTGATCCAGTCAGATACCACATGTCTGAACCTTCCCCAACAATCTTTGTTTTTTTATGGTACTGATATAATTCCCCAGTGCTCTTTTGTTAAACTTCTTGGTGTGCACGTTGATTCAATTTTTCAATTTATAACTGGGATTTATTTTACTATATACATAAAAACAAACAAACAAAATACCCCCAGAAGCAAGCTTGTGCGGGGGTAATCCCTTCTAAACGCATAAAAAATCATAATAACAAAATAAGATCCAAAATAATAATAATAACTCTTTTCAGTTAAAATGAATACAAATACAAGTTCTGCCCTCCAACTCAAAAACTAATACTAACATACTATACGTAGCCACTTGACAATAATCACGTACCCCCCCCCTTTTTAGCCAATTCATTAAAAATAATAAATTACTAAACAATACGATCTCAATAAACTACGGAACAGCAGCAGGTCATCCACACATTTAAGTTCCACTGGTAAACTATTCCAAGCACTCGGACCGGCATGACGGATAGAAAAAAATGATCTTGTCGCTTGCGGAATCGGTCTTCGAAATTCTTCCAAATTTCTAGTTCCATGCTCATGAACATCACCCCCACTCACAAACATTCCCTTAAAACAAACAGGAACACTACCATAAAGATACTTAAACATGAACTGTGTTTTATAAAATTTAAAAGACCCGATACCGGTAGAATCTTCAGCGTCATAAACTCATTACGAACAGATGATCCTCTATTATCCTTACCAATCAAAAGCCTTATTGCCGAATTTTGTAGTACACGCAGGGGCAGAAGATGCGTTCCGAAAGTAGACGACCATACTGAAGAACAATATAATAGATATGGATGTACAATTGAAAAATACAATAATCTTAATATACTAGTTGGGAGAAAATTTTTCAATTTACGCATAATTCCAACATTACGTGCAAGTTTCATAGACACACAATCAATATGATCTACAAAACTTAAAGTTTCATCAATAATAATCCCCAAATATCTAACACTCCTCTTTCGTGGAATCATTGATGTACCATTACTTAAATTATTCACCCATGGGTAATAACTTGGAGATCTGCTATATATCAATAAACTAGACTTATTACAATTAAGTTTTAACCTATTACTTCTCATCCACCTTTCTATATTCTTAAAACCTTCTCGTAATTGCGACATCAATTCATTCTCAGTCCTACCACATCCGGTTAATTTCGTGTCGTCAGCAAACATAACTAGGGCTTTACTAGGTTTAAGTGCCTCTAGAGGAGGTTTAATAATAGTATACAACCCATCAACTGCACTTGACAAATCATTTATATAAATAGAAAACAAAAGTGGGCCTAGGGGTGATCCCTGGGGAACTCCACAATTTATAAATCTACTGTCAGAACGTGCATCATTAACCTCCACAAACATTGACCTTGAATTTAAAAATGATTCTAACAACTTCAAAGCATTTCCCCTAATACCACAATTTTCTAACTTCATTAACAAAATATCATAAGATACAGTGTCGAACGCTTTCGCAATATCCAGAAAAATTGATGCAACTTTAAGGTTATTGTCTAATGCATCATTAACATATGTAGTCAAAAACAACATTGCATGCTCACTAGAATAACCTTTTCTGAAACCAAATTGATTTTGATAAAAAAAACAAATTCTTTTCAAGATACTTTTCTAGCCTTATATATACTAGCTTCTCGAAAATTCTAGCAATAACTGGTAGCAGCGAAATGGGACGGTAATTACTTATATCATTTTTATCACCCCCCTTAAATATTGGAACAATCTTCGCTCGTTTCAAACACTTTGGAAACACACCACTTTTAAAACAACCATTTATTAGTGAAACCAGTTGTTTAATAACACATTGAAGAACAAACTTTAGCACTCTTATAGATATTAGATCAACACCTGAAGCTTTATTTTTCATAGCCATTATTACATCTGTTATTTCACTTTCCGTTACCTTAGTCATTAAAATAGAAGTATCACAACTGGGAGGAAGATATTGATCAAAAGTACCATCACTCCTATCACAATAAATAGATCCGGCAACATTATTACCTACACTAGAAAAATAATCACACATCTGATTAGAAAGTTGAACTGGAGTTTGATCTGACTGAAGATTTGGCAACGTAACTCTTCTCTTGCCAATAAGAGGCCTGAGGAGACTCCACGTCTTTGCCGGGTTACCCTCACTCTTCTTAAATTCTTTAGCTAAATACTCAATTCTAGCCTTCCTCAATAATTTATTTAAAGCAACATTATACTTACGATAAATTTGCTGGTTTAGTACGCTTGCCTCAATTATACTCTTTTTATATAATTCATGGCGCCTTTTCATAGATCTAAGAAGACTACTGGTAATCCACGGTTTTCTTGCAGAATCATATTTACTCTTGTTTTTTTTTTACGCATCCGGCAATTTTCTCTTAGACTACTACACAATTGATCATACCACTTACAAAATTTAAGATCCGGATCACTTATTGCATTCAAAAACTCCCAATCCATACACTCTAATTCATTCTTAAATCGTACAAGAGAATCCGCGTCCACAGTCGGTACAATTGGGCTACAAAAACTCCCAGCTGTATAATTATGGTCCACTTCAGCAGAAAGAAACACTCCACAGTGGTCTGAAACATCATTTACCAGCACTCCTGGTTTCCAAAAATTCACGTTCGTGAATATATTATCAATTAAACTAGCTGACGTGTTACAAATCCTTGTACAAATATTTATACCTGGGAACAATCCGAAACTAGACATTAAATTTAACAAACTAGTAGTTGCACGATTACTAAGTACCATCATATCTATGTTAAAATCACCCGCTATGAAACTTGGGCAACCTGATACATTCAACATTTCCAATTGCTGCTCCAATAACTCTAAAAACTCTATCTCTGAAGCAGAAGGCGGCTTATACAAAATAAGAACCAAAAACTTGGATCCATTTCTACTTATTTCCAACACCATTGACTCAAAAATCATTTCGCGATAAATGCAAATATCCTGTCTAGTCTTAACTGCAAAACCTGATTTAATATAAACTGCTAATCCTCCATGCTGTCGAGTCTCCCTATTCCTATTAATAAATTCATAACCATTAATATCTAACAAAGACGAATTATCGTTCCGAAGCCATGTCTCAGTCAACGCCACCACATCAAAATTCGGATCCGAACACAATTCTGAAATATAATGTAGAGACCTATTTAACCCCCGGCAGTTTCGATGTAATATATGCAGAGTTTGTGGCCCCCGCCGCGTCACATAATCCTTAAGATCACTTGCAAATACATACTTAGAATTTTCCAAACAAACCTGATTATTCCCATCTCCATCAAACTCTCGATTTAATATCTCATTCATTCGATCCGCAAACTTTACGTGACCATTCTCAAGCAGCGCCAGTCTCTCTTTATTTAATACCATTATCAAATTTCAACGCACATTGTAGGGCAGAACTTGTACTCAGCAACAGAAATCCCAAATATTCAATCATATATCGCAACGAAAATAATATAAAAAAAACAAAAGAAACATAGAAAAAATTAAAATAACGAAAAGATACAACTAAAACATGCTTATTGTCAAAACACATACTTTTTAATACTCTGGTATGTTAACTTCAGGGAACCTGATTATTAACTTCATCATAACATAATATTCACTTATTATATTTCACTAGCAAACAGACTAAGGGAAATTTCATCTAATATCATTTCAGAACGCCACTCCACTACCTCTAGCGCCTCTCCGACCAGCTTGGATACGCTCACTGCTAGTCGCCATTTCACCATCTTGGGGATTAATAAGCTCCTGTACAAATTCACCAGCATTGTACTTTGTAACTGAGCCATCTGGACGCCTTATGAACAAGCAGGGGGGCACGGACTTAGAGACCCAACTATCTATGCCGCGTTCACGTAGCTTCATGCGAGTCAAGATCAGCTTTTTTCGTGCTTCTCGAACACATTGCGGAGCATCATCTGATATATAAATATTCTGAAAACCACAAAGAGACTTTCCTTGCAGTTTCCTCGCGTTCTTCAGCAGTAGTAATTTAGAGCTTTTCGAAAATAAGTCAACTTTCAAGAATTTCTTATCTGGTTTAAAGTCCAAAATCTTAAATGACGGAACATCATCTAAACCCAGACCCTGCACAACAATCTCCTTGAAAATTGTAGCACCTTCAATTTCATCCTTTGCTTTAATATTCCAAATCAAAATATTGTTTTCTGAAGGCTTGCTTTCTAAATTCATCATTCGTGTCGAGATACTAGTCAACTCGGATCTCAAAAGCTGATTTTCATCAACGAGGACTTTCACTTGATTTGTCATATTCTTATTCTCATTCTCAATTGCAACAACTTTCGGTTCTAGCGCTGAAACTATCGATATCGAGTCAGTTACTGTAGTTTCTAGGCTTTTAACACGATCCTCAAGGCCTCTGAACCCAGTTGTTAATACATCCAATTTAGAGCTATTTGCAGTAACAATCTCCAAGATTTTGCTGAAATTATCTGATAGACTTTTTAGTTCGTGTCTCTCATTGCTAGATTCCGTGGATTCCTGAGACAAATCCAAATTAATCTCTTGCATAGACCCATCTTTTAGACGAACTTTTCTCTTTCTGCCCCTTGTTTTTTAAAAAAAAAAAAAAAAAATGTTCTGTTTTCTTCAGTCTCAATTTCACGCAGTCAGACACTTGCTAATCACAAGATGCTCTCGCTCGCCACTGCTAAACTCGTTAATCCACAAAACAGGTTCCCCGAGCATAAAAAGGTCTTACTCGCTTGGGTTCATTTTGATAACTTGCTTAAAAGCAGTGATGCCCAGCAGCATAGGTGTTTCCATGTTTCACTTATTGGGTCAGATACACAGAGAGTCTTTCCTTACTGTTCCAGGTACTAAGGAATCACTCAATTGATAGGTATATAGTTCATATTTCTATTTCTAAATGCCTACTAAAATTGCAAAGGCCTACCTTAGAATGTGCCAGCCATATGCTCCGGCACTAGAGTTATCAAGTTGGTCCTAATTTAGGCAAATCAACGCTCAGGCTGTAGCGTGTTAACACCAAGGGTGGTATGGAGTGAGCAATCCCTCGTATTTAAAACAGCTGGATTTTTTCACGACAAGTTAATTGCGCAATCTAACCAAGTACTTTGGCCTATTTTCTTTTTTTGTTACGAGTCAATAACTCCTTTTTTTGTTAACTCAGGTAGACAAGATACGCTAGGCAATTCATTCGGAATCATAATCCTTTGACGAAACCTAAAAACATTGCCAAATCTAAACTAGCTTCACTGAGATTAGAATTCACTGAAAAGCGTACTGGTTAAAAATATCCAATTTAATACACATTCTAAAATTTCTCGTCAAGTGTCTATGCTTTATCGTGCCAATCAATTTTTTCCTCCTGGTGTAATGCTTTCTCTTTACTATTCATTTGTCCTTCCTTATCTTTCTTATTGCTGAACTGTATGGGGCATTACTAACTATTCTTCCCTTCGGCAACTCCGAACAGCACAGAATAGAGCAGTCAAGGCAACTTTTCGCCTTCCCCGACTCTATCCTACAGTTGATCTTTACAGTGATACAGGTCTAGATGCCTTAGATGTGGTCATGAAGAAGCAGAACCTAAAACTAGCTCATCAAGCCTTCAATTTCTCGCTTCCTCCAAATATCTTATCCTACTTTGATCTAGCATCAACACGTAAGTGCCACTTTGCTTTGGAGCTCTGTTCACCAATTTTGGTTGCCTAAAAGGGTATCCTCAGCAGGTCAGAGGTCACCAATTTATAGAGCAGTTGCTCTTTGGAACTTTATTCCCAGTGAACTTTCTCTTATCAAAAACTCTTCTTCGCTTTGCAGAAAAATATTCTCCAAGGCTTGAAGTAATTTCGTTTTTTTTCTTTATTTGTTTTATTCATTTTGCTTTATCTATTTTTTACGCTTTAACTTATATAGTTTTTTTCTTTTCTCCTCTCGTATTATGTTGAATGAGATTCGAACCCCGTTGTTTAATAATATTATTAATAGTTTGGAATTTTAATAAGTTACAGGACATTTTCAGTTTGGATAAAATTAAGTCAAAGGTTATTGTGTAGCAGTTGTTTGTTTTTTGTTGTTGTTTTTTTTTTGTTGATTTTTCTCATATTCTGGTTATATTTTCTTGTTATTATTGCATTTTTTTTTCCTTCCCTGATTTGTTTTGAATGGATTTTGTGATTGATACGAGGTCCTCTACAAGCTATGCTTCTTGTGACCTCTAGCGCTTAAGTGTATTTATGTATTTATTGTAGTATTTAATAAATTGAATTGAAAATTGAATTGAGAAGTTCCTTACCAAATCTTATCAATGTCACTATTCCACAAAATACCAAAATATTTTCGCGTACATTCCTTCTGGCAGCTGCCTTTTCGTTTTCAATTTCAAGTTTTGATGAGGGCTGAACACGGAACATCTCAAAAATTCTGAAATGATTGAATTAATTGAACTATACAACAAAAGGGAACGAAAACAATCTCCAATTCATATTACTTTGCTGTTAGAACCCCTATGGGTCAAAAGTAGAATACTGAAAATCAAATGACTCTTAGACTAATGCCCCAAGTGTGGACCATCAAAACTTTGCTACTTTTTGCTAGGTTAAGCACAGGCAAAGGCAATCACAAACAATATGTCACAAAAACAAACAATCACACAACATTTTCATCTACCTTATCGTTTAAATAATCCTTCAAAGCCTGGGTAAACTTCAAAATCATACCTGATGTAAAATTGTGACTTTTATAGAATTTTCCCCTCTGGTACCTCTTCAGGAGAAATTGAAACATTGTGGCATAAAAGTGCGCTTTTTGTAGTTCTTTCCCTCCCGTCCAGAAAGAATTCCTAGATACATCCCACCAGAAAATGGATCTGTGCCCATCTTTGTTTGACCAGTTCTCACTTCGTTGGGCTGAGAACCAAGAAAGCAAGCACATATACTTTTTGTTTATACTACACAGTAAAAATATTATGAGAAGAGAATTTAAGATCACTTTTTTTTTCTGGGCAGACTATTCAGGTGGGATTCTGAGAGAGACCTCGTTTTGTCTCCCCAGGAATGAATCAGGGAAGGTTTGGAGCTCTAAAGTCAAATTAATACCTACTACAAGAAACTTAAGTAAAACGAAAACAGCTAAGAATTTTCAAATAAACAAAATTTGTAAAGAAGAGAGAGAGAGAGAGAGAGAGAGAGAGAGAGAGAGAGAGAGAGAGAGAGAGAGAGAGGCGAGAGAGAGGAGAGAGACAGAGAAAGTGAGAGCGAAATAGAAAGGACAATTATAAAATTTAAGGTAAAACCATAAGATTGAATGTCTGGTTCAGCAAGTGCTGTTGCAGATTTAAAAGAGGTGCCCCATTGTAGGCAATTGTAGGAAAATATTTAAAATATACCTGTCTACTGGAAGAGATAGGATATTTGCTAAAAATTATGTTGAATATGCTAAATTAGCCTACTTAAGAAAAGCTCAAGTAAAAATCATTCCATGAAATCAATCAATGAACTCTAACCTAAAAACGTCAAACACTGACTATCATTGTGCTATGCTACCAAAAATTCAACTGTGCTGGACTGAATGGAATACAATCCAATTGAACCAAACATCAGAACACAATTCAATTGAGACAAGACTCAACTAACAATTACAAAGTACATTCATCTTCTTTTCTATGCGTTCTCCTCCCCATCTGTGTACAGGTATACTTAGCAGTATTACTTGGCTGGAACTTTGGACTGTTGAGTTTTCATTGGCTAAATCCGCATTTTGAATTAACCAATGTCTTGCCTAGGAAGAAGTCTATCTGGATTGATTTTAGGCTAAACTTAGATCACTCTGATGTAGCTTGAATTTTACATCAGTTAAATTCTAAACTAATTGAGGTTTGCTGGAATACATTATGAGCAGACTGCATTTAAGCGCATTGAGTTTCACTTGGGTTAGTTTTTTCCTAGATTAAATTTTATTTGTGAAATATCCTTTTAATGAAGAAAATCATAAATAAATGGAATATGGTACTTGAAGATTACAGTAAAACCGAAATCAATATCAAAGAACACACTGCGTAGCTTCTTTCTTCCTCCCCCCCCCCAGCAACAATTGACAACTATTCATAATATCACACTAACAGTGAAGCTAAGTCACTGAAGCTTTCCGGATGTTGTAAAAAACAAAACTAACTAGGATTCACTTATCAAATTTCTATCTTCAACCTCTGACAATTAATGGCTTCTAAGAAAAATTCCACTTGAAGTAATGCCACATTACAATACCAGCAAATAATTTAATACCAACAATCTTACAGACCAAGAGGAGAAGTAAGTCAAGTAACCAAGAAGAAAAGTATTAGTCAAAAATTGGAGAAAGGGCATATGATCCAAGAAAAATAATTGAAGACTATATTTTAGTTGTATATCCATTTCTGAAACCTTTATTGACTTCATATCACAAGATGTGTGAATTTTGTGCAGCTACAAGCTAGCCTTTGATGTTTTGTCAGCTTTCTCTGTTTATCTTTCTTCATTTTTGTCTGATGTTAGTACTGGTGTAATATCTTAATAAATGATTGTTAGACACAACAAAAGTAGTAAATTTCTTCAGCATGAAATTGCATTTTAAAGGTTCAAATCTTGTATTTAGTTGTCTCCAAAATTTAGCAATTCCAAATATCAACAACTAAAAAAACTTTAGGAAGTGTTGTGAATTATTCAAAGAATGAGATTTAGTCGAAATCAAGCTCTGAATAGGTTTGGTTGATACTTGACAATGTTGGCAGAGGCTTGAGATCCATCCATGCAATGACCAAATATAGCTTGGCCTTTGATCCTCTGGTAGATCATATATTCTGTCTTTTTGGGAAGCTGGAGTTGGGTAGGGGGGGGGGGTTTAACAGTTCTGAGTCTTCCCATTAAGCCTAAAGCATTCTCCTAAGATTGGCTATGTCACTGTCTAAGACCACAAACATGAAAAAACCAATATGTACAGGATTAATACTATCAAAAAATCTTAAGACTTTGGGAACTGCTACAAGCTCAGTGATAAGAGTTCAATAGCCATCAGAGGACTGACTCATTTTGTTTGAAAAGATTTAAAAGATTACAGCTACTGCACTAGCTTTGCTGTTTTCAACCAAATCATCTGGACAAAACATTCTTTAGGTTCTCAACATCCAGCTTTCTGTTAGATGGATGTGTGTTAGGACTGTCTCACATTCCATTAAGGGTCTCAGGAACTGTACTGAAAGAAGATCTGTTGGCCATCTAATTTGGAAGAACCTTATAAGAATGGGTCCCAGACAAAATGCGCCATTTCCTTGTATTTGTCCTGTGACCCTATCATTATTGACAGATGTACACTATATTGCTAGGAAGTGTGATTAAAGCATTAGAGTATGTACCTCAATTTTTGGTTTTAATTAAATAAAAAAAAAGTTTTTTCAACTGAAAGTAAGGAGCAATATTAAAACTTAAAACGAAGCAGAAATTAATACGTATACGATGGGGGTTGCCCCCTCCTCAATACTTTGCTCTTCACACTAAAGTTGTTTGGCATTTAAAAAAAAGTTACTTATTGTTCTAATTAAACGACCCTTATGTTCAGGGAGTCGTTTTTAAAGAATTTCGAAAAATTTAAACTTTAGCGTAACGTGCGTGGTGTTGAGGAGGGGGCAACCCCCTCATATATTGATTAATTTCTGTTTTTTTTTAAGTTTTAAAATTGCTCCTTCCTTTCAGTTGAAAAAACTTGTTTTTTATTATTTAATTTCTGATCGTTTTTTAAATAACGCCATGAAATCTGGCTCCACCTCCAAGGAAAAATCCCCTCTCCACATAAATATCCTCCAAAATATTCAATCCTGGTGAAAATTTGCCCCGGACAATTAACCTTAACACCTTCACGCGTGAAATTGACTCAGTGAAGAGAAAGCAAGACATATAAAGAAATTTCGTATAGGAATTCTGGCAAATTCCCCCAGCATACAATTTCCCCTGAAAAGTTCACCCCATGCAAAGTCCCCCAGCAAAAAATTCGTCCTCCCCACTTGAAAAATGTATGCATACTTCCCAATAACAAATAGTATATATAAACAATGGGCAAATTTTCTAACTTAAAGTCCTTTCCCCAGGGACTGTAGAGGGTCATGTTACCTCCAAAGACATAGTTATTAGGCCTTTCAATTATGCTGAACAAAATAGTCATCTCAGAGTTTTTATCGGATGATTTTGAGAAAAAAAGTGGTGTGGGAGGGGGCCTAGATGTCCTCCAATTTTTTTATTCACTTAAAAAGGGCCTTATAACTTTTAACTTCTATTAGAACTCTCCCGATGTTCTAGGCCCACTGGGTTATAAAATCACCCCTGGGAGATACAAACAAACAAATAAATATGCATCTGTGATCTTTCTTCTGGCAAAAAGTACAAAATTCCAGTTTTTAAAGATAGGAGCTTGAAACCTCTACAGTGGGTTTTCTGATACATTGAATCTGATGGTGTCATTTTCATTAAGATTCTATGAATTTTAGAGGGAGTTTCTTCCGTTTTTTGAGAATCGGGCAAATTTTCTCATGCTTATAACCTTTGATGGGTAAGACTAAACTTAATGAAACTTATATATTTAAAACCAGCATAAAAATCCAATTCTTTTAAAGTATATCTATTGGTACAAAAATTCCGTTTTTCCGAGTTTCGGTTACTATTAAGCTGGGTTGCTCCTTACTTACAGTTTGTTACCATAAACTGTTTGATTCAATAACTTTCAATTTTTTTTATACATACTAGAGGTTCAGTAATCTTCAATTAAGAAGCAAATTCAAAATGAACTGGTTTAAATCCAAAAAATCATGGATGAAAAATTATTATATATTCTAATAAAATTAAACCAATTGTTACAAATACACTGAATTAAAAAAAAATAAAAAAATACAGAATATTACAGTTAAAAAAGCAGCTAGATCAAGATGGCATAATAGTAAAATACTGTACTAGCATGTCAGTAAAACTGAGAGGGAGTAGTCAATTCAGGCTTGTCCCAACCAAAGATAGGAATGAGAGTGATAATGAAAGAGTTAAAGCAAGATGGGTAGAACAATTTGAGGATGTGTTAAACCAAGATAGAGTTGCAGGTAAAGATATAGAGGACAATGAAAAAGTTTTTCATACCTTGGATGTGAAGGAAGATTTGTTTTGTTAAGAAGAATTAGCATCAGCACTAAAAGGATTAAAAAATAATAAGCCCCCAGGTGCTGAGTGCGGTAAATGAGTTTCTTTAATATGGTGGCTTTGAGGTTAGAAATAAGTTATTATTATTATTATTTATTGGAAAACTCGCCATACAAAAAAGGAAAAGACGGAGCAATAAACGAAAAAAGAAGAAGAAGAATACACATAAACTTAGCAGCTACAGCTACAGAAGAAGAAGATGAATTCTTATGTATTATTATCTCAATCAATCAGTAGTTTTACCGAACCAATTGTGCTCAAATCCTCCTCAGGGCCATACTGTGGTGTTTATTTTGATCCTGTAACTTTCCCCACAGTAGAGTGCAGACGGTTTGTTATCATTGTAATATCCTTTCTTGTTTTAGTTTAAAGCTTTTTCCAATAGGCAATGCTTAGAAGTCCTCCAAAAAAAAAAATCCCCCCAGATCCCACCCCAAATACCAGTGAAACTGATACCCATCCTGGTGGGTCAAGCTCACTATCACAAAGTTCACATGATAGCTCCAATTATGAGAATAGGACGATGATCAGTGTAGGGGCTAATGTCACTATAAATGATGATAATAGGTTTCAAGAGGTCCTTTCTAGAAGGTCTAAAAAAAGGAAAAAAATCTCCCTAATCAAAAGCATTTCCCTCTCCCTGTCCAAGATCCTCCCTCCCAAAAATTAGGAATTTACCTTAAAATTTCTCCTATTAACCCCTTTGAAATAAAAAAGATTGCTGCAATAAGAGTTGCAATTTTCAAATTGATAAAATCAATGTTCTCTCTTAATATTCACCATGATGGATCTCTGCTAATAGCTGTCCAAGATCAGAAATCAGCAGACTCAATAATTAACCTAAAATCCCTCCTCAATACCTCAATTAACGCATCTAAATAGAACCCGAAAAAATCCACAACAAAAATAGTAGTTTATGATGTTCACCCAGATATATCCATTCAGGGGTTCAAAGAATGCCTCTCAGATAGGGCTGGAAACATAATCCCAGTTGCAGATGTTACCCAACTTGGTAAACCCAACTCTAATGGCCTAAAAACAAGTAGATCCTTCTTATTCACATTGAAGGAAAAAAATTAACATCCCAAAAAATTTATCCCTATTTAGGCAAATGAAACCACAAAAGGAATACAAACCAAAGACTATCCAGTGTCAGAAGTGTCTCAAACTGGGACACACAACAAACAAATGCAATGAAATTCTTTTAGAGTGTAGTAGTTGTAAAGCATTCCATCCTAAAGAGTTGACAACTTGCAACAACACTCAGCCTACATGTATCAACTGCAAAGGCCCACATAAATCTACCAGTAAATCACTATGCCCCGCATATAAGAAAAGAGCACTAACACTCCAAATAGCAACAGAGAAGGCCATTCCATACCCCTTTGCAGCAATGGAAGCAAATGCTGCTCAAGAATACCAAATAAAGCCCGTAATGAAACCAACCAAAACCCCCAAGTCAAACGCCCCCAATGCAGCAAGTACCCCGTATAAAGTACCAACCTCCAAGCCCCCTACCTCACAACCCGATTAGAAGGAATCACCAAGTTAACAAGCCTCCTTGTCCTGAGAGATGAAGTCAGTCTGTCCCCCCTCCCCTCCCAAGAACAAACAAACCAGAAACACTACCAGGAATTCATCCCTTAACTGACGAACAGGATGCACAAACAAACATGCAATTCCCAAATATATGCTTATTCATTCTAAACTGTAATGCAGTTCAGGCCATGAGCTATATCAATTACAGAAACCAAAAATCATTTCAGAATCGGCAAAAACCTACATCCCTGATGATATGATCATTCAAGCAAAAAAAAGATCTTGCTTTACTTTTAACAAAGCTGAACATTGATACACAGTCATATGAAAAATAAATCAACAACACAAGACATATCAATACTCCAGTGGAACGTACAATCACTCACAGAAAATAAGCTAAATGAACTAATATCTTTTATGAATAATAATTCCATTAATATTCCTTGCCTCCAGGAGACTCATTTAACCCAAAAACAACAAATTAAGTATCTAGGATTTACTATCCTGAGAAAGGATAGATCAGCAGAGAGAAAAGGAGGTGGGGTAGCTTTATTAATTAAAACTAAAAGACAATTCTGTTGCATCAATTTTCTAGATTTTGCAAATGATGTTGATGCAATTGGTATCTACATAATAAGCTTTTATAACCCTAATGGCCAAACTACAGATGCCATGGATTTCTTTAAATATATAAATAATTCTAATATGTTAAAAAATATCATTATTTGTGGATATTTCAATGCCCACAGCCTTTTGAGGGGGAATAAACCAGCAAATAAAGCTGGTAAATTGATTGAGCATATGACTTCAAATAATACTGAATTAGCTGTTGCTACCCCTCCAAACCTGAATACATATTTCAACCCCAAAGTGGCAGATTCTCCACAATCGACCTACAAATTGTGTCATTAAACATTTTGAATAAAATTTATATAAATTAAATTGATAGTCTATGTACTGACCACTTTGCTATAGTTTGATCCCTAAATGAACCTGCTGAGACTCTATCACATACCTCCAAATATATCAACACTAAAGCAAATTGGTCTATGTTCCAAAATAAGCTAAATGATGAAATTACAAGTTTCACCCAAAATTCATGCATTTCAAAAACAACAGTTGACACACATGCTGAAGTCTTGGCATCTTTACTAATAAATACAGCTAATCATGCTATCCCCATGCAGCTAGGAGAGCATTCATAAAAAAACCATCACCTACTACATATTTAAAAAAAGTACAAGCAGAATCTAATCTAAAAAGGACTATAATAGATGCTAAATATAAATTATGGAATAATTTTGCAAATAATTTCTCCAGAGAAACACATGAGCCAATTATACATAAAGTAATAAGCCACATCTGTGGGAAAAAAACTTCCCCCAACCCACTCCTGTATGAGCTTATACATAATAGTACCCATTATGACAATGATAATGAAAAAGCTAAGCTATTTGCAACTCTTTTTGTTAATAAGCTAACATCAAATAATCGAAGCAAAATGTCCCCAATTCCTATGAACCCAAGTTACCAACCACGCCCAGGATCCGAGTATATAACTAGTCCATTTTCAGTCCAGGAAATGAATAATGCAATAAATTATATTAGGACCAAAACTAGCGGCAGCTTTGAAAATATACACCCTTCATGGATAAAGAATCTCACCCCTTCATACAAACAGGAACTGCTAAATTGTTATAATCATGCTTGGGTATCTTCTATGTTCCCCAATATATGGAAATGTTCGTTCCTCCTACAAATCCTAAAGAAAAATAAACCCAAAGATAACCCTGAGTCCTATAGGCCCATAATGATTACTCCTGTGATGGGGAAAATAATGGAAAAAATGATGTATCACAGGCTCCTCTGGTTTGCTGAAAAAAATAATATGATCCCTCACACTCAAACTGGATTCAGGACACACCACTCCTCAACAGATGCTTTCATTTTTCTAACAAATGCAATAAATGAATCATTCTCAAAAAATAATGTCCTAGTTGCAGCTTTCCTAGATTTTGAAGGGGCAACCACCAAATCCTTCTAAACAAACTTGCAAACCTTGGACTACCCCCCAAGCTAGTATCTTTTATAAAATCCTTCATAGAAGTGCAAAGTTTCACTGTTTGTGTTGGTTCAGCCTCTTCACCCCAAAGGACTACAACCAAAGGCCTACCTCAGGGGGCAGTCTTCAGTTGCCTCCTGTTTGACGTGTATCTCTGGGACATGAACCTCCCCCGCACGAATCTACAATTTGCTGATATTCTGGTGCTACGGTCATCTGGCAACATGTTTGAGATAGCACAGTAAAATCTGCTAAAGTCACTTTTCCAATTCGAAAAATTCTCTAAACATTCAGATTTATCCATTGCACCTACCAAGTCAAAAATAATCCAATTTCACTGAAAGCGAAATCATGTTAATGCAAGACCAACTCTAAATGGAACAACTATTCCAGAAGATAATCATATTAATTATCTAGGTCTCATGCTTGACCAAAAACTTAATTTCCACCGCCACATTTGAAACACAATAAAAAAATGCTATAGAAAAACAAATATACTAAAAAGACTTCTTTCCACACCCTGGGGCTGTAAGGAGAGAACCTTACTCCAGTTGTATAAATCACATATAAGACCCCATATTGACTATGGGCTCATCGTCTATGGTGCATGTGCAAAGACCCAGATGCAAAAAATTGAAACAATACAAAATGAAATAATACGTCTCATATTTGGTCTTAGAAAACCCACAGGCACCAAGTTTCTGCTTATGGAGAGTGGATTAATAACAATAAGGGAGTGACGTAGTTTTAAAACATCTTACAAAAATCGAATCAAAGAGCTCACACACCCTACATAATTGGTTAAGAAATCCAGCCATGTATAAAGGCATTGCAGATGAGTATGCCAATATTCAGAAGAAGTTCCCTGTACCGGCAAAGTCTATTGCACCTACTTTCCCCAAATCCCCTCCATGGAATTGGTCAATTCCGATAATAAATACTGATTTCTCAAAGTGGAATAAAGATTTAACCCCCATTGCTTTTGTCCAGAAAAAATTTGCTGAACTTAATACAATTACCTATCAAAATCACTTCCAAATATTTGTTGATGGGTCAAAAATGAATGAGAAGGTAGCAAGTGGTGCTTCCCTTCCTCACCTAAAAATTACAATGGGCTAGAGATTATATAATAATTTATCTATAATGTCTGCTGAGTTAAATGCCATAATCATGGCATTAGAACGCCTTAAGGATAACCAACCTCTGATTGCAAATTCAAATAATATTATTATATATTCCGACTCTTTATCAAGCCTTGAGTTGCTGGCCTAAGCTCCTCAGTATAAGTTGGACATTGACACTTATCATTGTCTCAGTATAATAGATAATCTTGCTTCAAGTGGCATAAGAACTTATTTTCAGTATATTCCTAGCCACTCTGGCATAAGTGGTTATCATCAGGTAGATGATATAGCAAAAAATGCTATAAATATTGACAAACCAAGTGGAAGACCATTACCCATTTTAAAAATTTATTAAAAGAGACTATCGATACCTATTTTGATAAGGTTAATGTTAGACTTTCCCTTTGTCCCAATAAGTATTTTACTGTAATTTACGATAGAGTGTGTCATGGAACCAATGGACTAAATTTTTTTGTATTATTGTATAAGTTTCCTAATTCAAGGGATTAAATTCCCCTGTCCCCTCTTTGCAGGCATTGAAATGTGCATAATTAAACAATTGACCATTGCCTATTTGAATGTAATATGCTTACGTCTGCACAACATACCTTGCTTTGTAAAGTGTTAAAATGCTTCAAACACCACAAATTCTCACTATCAGCCAAGAGCCTAGCCAACTATACCTGCACATAGAGCATAGAAATCGACATCTATCATCTCATAATTGAACTCCTAGAGTCGGAAGATCTACTGAAAGATATCTGAAAATATCTAATAATTATGAGGCAATCAAGCCAGTAGCTCTGTAGCCCACAGAGTGAAGCAAAAGGAAAAGGGCTAAATAGTATTACTGAAAAGCCCACCTGCTGTTAAATAGAAGAAGAAGAAGAAGCTACATATGATTTAGTGACGAATGCTGGAGCTAAGATCCAAATCAGGGCTTAGAACAAATTACAAAAACGAGAAAGAAAAACTCAATTATACACTGCACTGCAGGTACATAACACGTTTCTTTTTTTTAGGCTCCTAAATACTGAACAAACATAAGCAATATGAACATCATTGCATCAAGCCGCAATTGGTGAAAAAAATTAAACCAAACAATCATCAGTGGATTATAATTAAACAGTAGATAATCATATCAACTAGTGTAAATATGACAATAAACGGTAAAGCAATTAAAAGACACTTTCACCCGCTAGTCTTGAAATCAGATCACTCTCAACAAATGATTCATTTACTCCGATATACATAGATATCAGAAGCAAGGAAATTATTCAATCATGGATCCTTTGATATCTTTACATAAAAGAAAATTATCAAAAGAACCGATATTTATTAAAGAAATAAATTATCCGTAATATATGCAATATATTACCAGATTGACATCAAAATTGAGAATAAGCAGCTTCACTTACATTCGGCTCATACGAAAAGAGGCTAAATAATCAATCAGTTTAAAGTTGCAACAATTACACTAAGCGCGAAAACAAACACTTAAAAAACAACACAACAAATACATCGTAACTACTCGGCCAGTACCGACGACCCAGGATGGTTTAACTTTGTTAAACGAGAATTATAAGCACGAATTTGCTTTTCCACAGCAATAATGGGGTCAACAAAGCTGAATTTTCTACTTAGATAAGAATTGCGGGTCCAAGAGGGAAAACGTAAAAGATATTCTGGGAACCAGAAGAAAACTGAACAAATTTTTGTGTCAGAATTTGTGAGCATTTTCCAAAACGGAGATATGTACAGATAATGTGGTTGAGCGACAGAGTTAAAAAGTTTGGAAAGAAGACGGCGGTTGAAGCGTTAATAATTAGTTACAAAAGATGCATATGATAACCAAACTCTATGTTCAATGTGAGCAATTAATAGTTGTCGCGTGTGCATTATTGACGAGCCAATGGGAAGACCAAGGTAGGTGATATGATCTACTGGCTTAATCCTACTATTTCCGAGAGGAATATCCCTGGGCGACACCCGCTTCCAGTTGAAGAATACAACTTCGGACTTACTGAAGACCTAGTTTTGTATACTCAAATTGTAGCATTGCAAAAATCTCGCTAATGCACTGGATAGTGCAGCTCAAATTCAGAATGTTGTTTGCATAACATATGAGAAATAAATCAAGACCGGCAAAGATGAAAGATGTGGGAACAGCTGAGTGTGCATCAAGAACTCCATTATTGAAGAGTGAAGGGGAAGAAACAGCACCTTGACAGGTACCTTTTTCAACATTGACAAAAATATTAGGGGTTGGTGCGTAGACTTAAGAGCTGTCAACTTTAGCTAAAGGGTGAAGTATTAGGCGAACTTTAAGATGATAATACATGTCTCGAACGGCTCTGATATATGAAGGGCTCACACCACGTTTTGCTGCATGGAGTAGCATAACGGCGTGAATGAGAGCCGAACGCTTTACAAACATTGTGCCCGGCCAACACGGGAGTTTCACCTGATGCATCAGCATCAACCAGTGCGTTCACGACAGCCGACAGAGTGGGCACAACCAAGACATGGCTGGAATCCAAATTGGTAAGGTGGAACATAGCATTTTGTGTTCAGATGGTCAATGAATAGAAGTTCAAAAAGCTTACAGAAGGTAGTAGGCACTGTTATGGGGCGGAAGGACGAGGACTGGGTAGCAAATTTACCTTTCTTTGGAATTGGAGTGAGATCTTCGATTGAGAAAGAAGAAGGTACAACTCCTTGGGTAACAATCATCTGCATCAAAAGAGCAATATGGTTTACCAGCAGCTCGCTTCCATGCAGAATGTGAAGTGCTCATTTTATCAATGCCAGAAGATTTCTTACGCTTTAGGCATTGGATTGCTTGCAGTACAGAATCAACCAAAACAACAAAATTGTTGGTTAGTCAACTAGACAGAAATTTATCAAGCTTATATTCATATTCAGACTGTAGGGCCAGCATCTGCTGGGGAGAATTCAGCAGAGAAGTATGAATTCCATTCAGAACCAGGAATAACTTGAGTAGATAGGTGGGCACTACATGGACAGCATGAAAAAAATCACATGAATCAAAAATACTCAACCAACATGAGGTCCAAACAAGCATTGCAATACCACCCAAGCAGCGGCCACTGGAAGCGGATTGTTTAGCGGGCACCAAATAGCTAGTAAAATTATTGTCAATTTTCAGAAGGCTGAAACTATGACTTGTCAAAAAATGTTCTTGCAAGCACAATATGTCACAATTTGAAAGCAAACCTTTTATCAAAGGAGTTTTGACTAAAAGTCCACCATTAATATTCCACAAAAGTACAGCTTGCACAGTAGTAAACACATCCATATCATACCATGGGCTTTGCTAGTTGACTGTTGTTATTAGGACACTTTACACTGCAACAAGTATGGCCAGCAACTTTACATTCTAGACAGAACATTTTTTCTGATCACAAAGAGGCACTGTTAGAGCAGTGATCACATGATCCACAGCAATAGCAGAGGGCCCGATTGGAGCACTGCAAGGCCAGATGCCCAGTCTTATGACATGAGAAAATATGCTTTGTGAGGTATACAAATGCTTGTGGCATCAACCAGTGCATTCGCGACAGCCAACAAAGAGTGGGCACAACCAAGACGTGGCTGGAATCCAAATTGGTAAGGTGGAATATAGCATTTTGTGTTCAGATGGTCAATGAACAGAAGTTCAAAAAGCTTACAGAAGGTAGTAGCCACTGTTATAGGGCGGAAGGACAAGGACTGGGTAGCAATTTTACCTTTCTTTGGAATTGGAGTGAGATCTCTGATTGAGAAAGAAGAAGGTAAAACTCCTTGGGTAACTATCATCTGCATCAAAAGAGCAATATGGTTTACCAGCAGCTTGCTTCAATGCAGAATGCAAAGAGTGCTCATTTTATCAATGCCAGAAGATTTCTTACGCTTTAGGTGTTGGATTGCTTGCAGTACAGAATCAACCAAAACAACAAAATTGTTGGTTAGTCAACTAGACAGAAATTTATCAAGCTTATATTCATATTTGGACTGTAGGGCGGCATCTGCTGGGAAGAATTCAGCAGAGAAGTATGACTTCCATTTGGAACCAGAATAATTTGAGTAGATGGACGGGCACTAGGAGGATCTCTTGATACATTTCTCCAGAAGGAAGGTTGGGACAGAGAAGCTTGCTGGGACGTCTCTTCAACTATCTGGTTCACGTTGATAGATAGTTCTCATGCAAACTTTCTTTTGGTAGGAAGACAAATGTCAGAAACCCAGTCAGAGCAAGGACGGTCAAACTGGATCCACAAATGGTACCAAAATTTGGATTTTCTCCAAGCTTCAACTACGCTCGGATTACTGGACCAATGCTTTGTGACATCCCAACGTATACGTTTAAGAGGCATAGCAGCTTTTTCTGTGTATCGCAGAGCATGACAAATTTGTGCAGGATAGATATCTAGCAACACCTATCAGTATTGATTCAGTCTTTGAACAGTTAAGATCTATCTATTCTTTTAAAAAGGATTAATCCCAGTTTTGAACTAGTTGTCGGTAAAGGATTTTATTCTGATTTTATTAGACACTGGATTCTTTCAGTAGTTACGAAATAGTGAGAACGCTTTTACGTCTCATAAACTATTTAAACATTTATTCAGTATCTGTAACCTAGTGGAATGTGTCACTGGATAAATTGAATTGACTGGAGTTTCTGACCAATGCATTAATTGAACTTTTGACTTTGTTAAATTGAGTTAATTTCATAAGATATCCAAGTGAGGTATTCCAGTTTGGCAATAATAAGGATTATTATTCATCATTCAATGCTCTCGTCAGAATAAGATGTAGTTAAGACCTCTGTGTGGCGTGAATTTATGTGACAATATTATATCAAGAATTATTGATATATTTGTGATTAGATGGGACGTAAAAGGAAACATGCTAAGCAAGAAGGCATGGACAGTTCATTTGACACCTCAGGACTCAGTTCTAGCTCGAAACCGGAAATATCGATACTAGCTGCGGATTTTAAGCAAATTCTTGATGTTGTGAAAGAAAATGGAAATAAGTTGGACAATATCAACAATCAATTAGGAACTCTTACCGCAAGGGTGGATAACTTGGAAAAAGAACAATCGCTACAAACGAATAAGATAAACAATACTGAATCGAAAATTGGAAAGATTGAGAATGAAACCTCTAGCCTCAAAATGCAAATAAAAACTTGCACGGTTGAAATAATGGAATTAAGAAGGAAAAATGAAGATTATATGTTTCGGATTGTGAGAATGGAAGCTGCAAAGCTAGAAAATAATGTCATCATATGGAACGCAGCTTGTAAGGATAATAACTAAGCTCAAGTTCTATTCACAGAGGTAGTTCGTCACGGGCTGGAAATGCCCGAAGTAAATTTCACAGTTACTCATTATGATAGCAACCGTAAATTTTTGAAGGTGACACTGAATAAAAAAGACGATAAGTTTGCCATATTGAAGAACGCTAGCAATCTTAAGGATAAGACATTCCCTGGAAACAACAGCAACCTGTTCATCAGTGATGATGTCCCAACTGAAATCCGTAAAGTGCGAAAGCTGCTTCTAGTGAAACGTGACAAATTACGAAAAGATCATGGATGTGATGCCTGGATATCGAAGGGGTTTCAGCCGAATCTGCTAGTGAAAAGATCAGACGGCTCGATTACCAAATACACATTCAATGATGCCATACCGGAGATTGACGATTTTCATAAAAAAATTTCCATCGCCCGAAGGGAAGTGCCTGTTATATTCCCTGTCGATGTTCAAATGTCGTAATGTCGTGGGTTGCAGTAATAGTTCATGTGCCCAAGTAATATTAATGAAAACATTTAAATTGAAAGTGTTTTTTTATGTTTAGTTTATATAAGGTGTATTATTATTATTATTGTTTTTTTTTTTATTATTTCCTTTTTTATTTTTGTTTATAGCCACATAGAGGTTAAATTAAAAGTTGCGCAGATTAGTCGTACTGAGGGAAAACGACTTGGAATGGAGATTATTATTTTTTTTTTTTTTAATTGTTATTTTTTATTATGGTTTGCTGGTCTTTTGGGGCATGGTGTGGTTTCTCTTAACGTGGGATTAATATTTGATAATGGATAGAGATAATCGTGAAATTCCATCATCAAGGTTAAAAGAATTTGAGCGGAATTCTCTTTCATTTCAGTCAATTTTTCAAACTATTTTAGCTGGTGATGATGAAGATACTTATAGTAATTTTGATATCCCAAAAAATCAATATATATTTATGAATGAGCTGGTAAGAAAAAATGTAAATACAAGTAGGATGTCGTTTTGGAATTGCCAAGGTTGGAGGACTGCGCAGGATGTGATTGAAACTTTTTTGTCGGATTCAGATACAGATATATTAGGCCTATGTGAAACTTTTTTAGATGATTTTTCAATTGAAAATATACATGTAAAAGATTACCAATTTTTTCACATCGGTTGGAAAAGACAAAAATAAGGGGGTCTAGGTGTTTTGATTAAAAATTGCATACCAGCACGTATAAGGATTGATTTTTTGCCAATGAATATTGAAATGATTTTTGAATCTTGTGTAGTTGAATGCTCTTTTCCAAATAATCGGAAGGTTTTAATTGCAGTTATTTACCATACTCCGTCATCCAGCCAGATAGAATTTAAAAATCATTTTGAAAGTATGTTGGATAAATTAGCTAGTCTTAATACTCCTTATTTAGTTATGGGTGATTTTAATATTGATTTAATGAAACTCCTATCTGCAGATCAGAATAGAATAGATAGAAATATTTTGCAGATTTTGGAGGGCCCACTATCTTATGGACTAAACCCCGTATGTTTTGTGCCCTCTAGAATAGCTGATACATCATTTTCACTTATTGATAATATTTTTTCACCTTATAGTGCTGTTAATACATTTATTATTCCTGATGATTCATCTGACCACTGTATAATTATGTCTGATTTTCTTATAAATTTTCCGCATAATAAAAAAAATCAAACCAAGCGTAGAGATTTTTCACATAAAAATGTGTTAAGGTTAAAAGAAGGGCTTGGTGATGTTGATTGGAGTCCTGTAATTGATGAGAAGGATCCAAACCAATCATTAGATAAATTTTATTATATTATGAATGAAAAGCTTGATCTTTTTTGCCCATATAAGAGCCCAAGAGGAAAGAAACTTACCCCAAAAAAACCTTGGATAAATGAATCACTTTTGAGATCTATTAATGAGAAAAATCGTTTATATAAAATTAGAATAAAATATCCCACGGAAATAAATATAACGCGTTTTAAAAATTATAAGAATATGCTGGTAAGGATCCTTAGATTAAGTGAAAGACTTTATTATGAAAAATCTTTTCGAAATTCAGATTCCCCTAGAAAAATTTGGAGTTTGATTAATGATAAAATTGGAAGAAATAAAAAGTTGTTACATCCTGAAGTGTTATTTGATATTAATGGTAAAGAATTTAGAGGACCACAAGCTGTTGCTAAGAAGTTTAGTGAATATTTTGCTAGTATTGGATCATCTGTTGTTTCAGGAGAAGTTGACCTTTCTTCCCCAAGGTCGCATAAAAATATCTACCGCCCACTGAAGATACGAGCATATTTATGGCCCCGGTTACTTTTGCAGAATTTCAAAAGGTCATTAAGAATTTAAAAAATGGTAAGTCATTGGGATATGATGAACTTTCAACTAATTTCCTAAAAAATATTGCAGGTGTAATTTTTGAACCATTGCTTCATATTTTAAATTTATGTATTTTCTCAGGTACATTTCCTAAAAGATGGAAAATTGCACGCGTAATACCATTACATAAAAAAGGAGATAAATCTGATACAAATAATTATCGTCCTATTGCAATTTTATCACCATTGTCTAAAGTATTGGAAAAAAATTTTAAAGGAAGGATTGCTAATTATCTAGATAAAATAAATTTTTTTACCAAATATCAGTTTGGATTTAGGGCAGGCCATTCGACGGAACAAGCAGTTGCAGCTCTTGTATTAGAAATAAATGACTGCTTAGATAGTAATTATCATGTATCTACTGTTTTTTATGATGTTAAAAAAGCATTTGACACTTTAAACCATGAAATTCTTTTTGATAAAATGGAAAATTCCGGTATAAGAGGGAAAGGACTAGATATAATAAGATCATACCTTTATGGACGTAAAATCGTGGTAGATGTTGATGGACATTTGTCTAGTTTAAATGATCTTGAAGATATTGGTGTCCCACAAGGATCGGTATTAGGTCCGCGTTTATTTTTGATGTATATTAATGATCTTCCACGATGTTTGCAGGGAAATAATGGTCTTGCAATTTTATTTGCAGATGACACAGCTGTTTATGTTAAAGCGAAGGATTCATCTACATTGATTCAAAATTTGTTTAATACTGTTAGTTCAGTTAATTGATGGTTTGTTTCTAATTATTTAGTACCGAATTTTAAGAAGACTGAATTTATGGTTTTTGGTCATTCAAGACGTGCTACTAAAAAAATTTCATGTCAGGAGCTTCAAGTTGGTGAGCATAAAATACGTAGAGTTCAATCGTATCGTTATTTAGGAGTTTTTATTGATCCCCTTTTGTCATTTCAAACTCATATTGATCATTTAATGGTGAAAATTTCGCAAAATATTGGGTCTATGTATCGTTTGCAACATGTTTTTCCATTTTCAATTTTAAAAATAATTTATCATTCTTTGATTGCTCCTTATTTAAATTATTGCACAATTATTTATTTAAATACTTTTTGGACGCATATAAAACCCCTACAGATCCTTCAAAATAAAGCAGTGAGAATACTTGGAAATTTTTTACATCGTCCATCAAAACTTAGAGATGCATCGGAAAATGAAACATTATTTCTTTTCTTGAATTTATTAGATCTGAAACATATAAGAGAACTTAATATATCAATATGGCATTTTAAAATACAAGATCCTAGTAGTTATTTTTATGAAAAATCTCTGTTGATTCTGCCCCCTCCTTCGGCTCTTAGGTGTTCTGGAACATATCGAATTCCCTTTGTTAATTGTGAAAGATCTAGATTTTCAATTAGATACCAAATACCATTTATTTCAAATAAATATAGGCTGAAAGATAGAATTCAAATTGAGGCATCATTTCGGCAAATATCAGTTCTAAGGAAGAAAATATTAAAATTATGTATTGACCTGTGATGGTGGAATAGAAATTTTTATTATTATTATTATTATTTTTTTTGTTTATATTTGTTACCCATGTTGGGATAGCCTTCCGTGCCTCACTTGTCCAGCGTTTGTTTTCTTTATGTTTGTTTTGTTTTTTTCTTTAACCAGGTTTTTTTGTTTTTTTTTCTTTTCTTTTCTTTCTCTCTTTTGTTATGATGAGAAATTTTTTCTTTTTTGTTTTGTTTTTTTTTGTTTTTTACCCAATTTTACGAGCTTTGCTCTCTGTTGGGGGTATATTTTTTTTGTTATGTTGATTTAATCAAATAAACAGTAAACAGTAAACCTATATTTCATTTGCATCAGCTTGCGGATCTCTCATGAGCAGCTGGAACGGAACATGAATTTTATGTAGGACAGAATTAGTAACTGCAACAAAAAGAACCCATTGTCTGTTTTTCCAATCCTTGTAAAATTGGGCATGAGGCTGATGTGGTTTTGTGGTGGGAAGAGACTGAGCAGAAGGACAAGAAATAGATGCATATTCTGGAAGGTGGTCTGATAGTTGAAAATCAGTAACAACGTGAACAGGTCACACTTGGAGATTTATAGAAGAAACTAAATGGTCAAGGTTGAACACGAGACTTCAATGGTGAGTGTAAGTGTAATCGAGATCTTTTGGCAATATCCTAAGCCAATCGTCAAAAATACCAGACAAAATAGAAGTATGCAATAACAAGGCATCAGTTAAATTACAGTTAAAATCTCCTATAATAATACAACACTTATCTAACAGGCAAATCTTTGAAAGGCAAGACCCTAGTTTCTCACACACAGAAGTAAATAAAAATTCCAATTGGTCAATGCGGTAATCAGTTGGGAGATAGATGTTTACTATAACATACTCTTCTACATGGACAGCAAGAAAAAAATCACATGAATCAAAAATACCCAACCAACATGAGGTCCTAACAAGCATTGCAATACCACCCAAGGCGCAGCCACTGGAAGCAGATTGTTTAGCGGGCACCAAATAACTAGTAAAATTATTGTCAATTTTCAGAAGGCCTAAACTATGACTCATTCAAAAATGTTCTTGCAAACACAATACATCACAATTTGAAAGCAAAGGGGAAGTACCTAGTGATTTTAAGAAAACCCTAATAAGAAAGGAGATAAGAGTAAGTGTGATAATTATTGAATCATTAGCCTGGTCTCTGTAGGTAGCAAATTACTTAGTAATATTATACATTTTAGACTGAGAGATGCTGTAGATAAAGTTTTAAGAGAAGAACAGTGCAATTTCAGAAAGGGTAGAGGAGTTGTTGACCAAATTTTCACTTTTAGGCTTCCATGAAGACTGGCTATCAGCAGTATCAAGAGCAAATTCTAGCCTTGATTTGCTCAAATGGATGATCACCAGTTGCTCTAGGTCTGTCTTCCTGGGGCTGTTGTCAGGCACATTCTGGATTTTGGGATGCGCCTTACCTCCCCCTCCAATAAGAATGATACTAGCCTAATCAAAGGTGTTCAAAAGCATGCCACCAAATGCATAAATGGTCTGCAAAATATGCCATACAATAAAGGGCTGGAGCGCCTACAACTCCCAACACTCATCTTCAGATGCCAGGACAGTGATATGATGCTCACCTACAAATATAATAGCCAACCAAACAATACTCTCTTAACAAAAGATGCAAGTCAGCACCACAAGATAGGCCATTTGCATAACACTTTCTAAACATACTGTGAAGACACAAATACTGCAAAACTGTTTTGCTGATTGTATCAGTAATGAATGGAACAACCCTCTAGACAAACTGGCGACTTCAACCACAACTGTATCCTTCAAGTCCAGACTTGACAACAAATGGAGCAAAAGCCATAGAAATGTGAATGGGACTATTTGTCCCATCCAGCCACCCACTGATTATTGATGTGAGTTTTTTGTAGGAGTGTGTTGCTAGAAGGTTGATGCCACTTGTCATTCCCAACCATCTTGCACACTTTATCTGAAGTTGCTGTTGTGCAGTGGTGTCAACTCTAAATCACTGGAGAAAAAATCTTATAATCAAACAACTAGTCCTCAGTTTTATATATTATGAGCAAGCATTTGATTATGTTGATAGAAGAGCTTTGGCAAAGGCCTTATTCTTGTATGGTATACCAGACAAATACATAAAAGTGATTAGTGCCATGTACAAGAATAAGACTGCTGCTGTTAACATAGGATATGATGTTAGTAGCAGGTTTTGTATTAAATCAGGAATTAAGCAGGATTGGGTTCTATCCCACTTTATATGGATCATTTTGATGGATTTTGTCTTAAGCAGCACAGGAAAGACAATGACAGAACTCAAAAACAAATGGGGAGAAAAAAATCCTGGACTTACATTATGCTGATGACTTAAGCATCCTAGATGAAAGTGTGAGCAAAATGAATGAACTTTTAGATGTTTTGCAAGTTCAGGGTGCTAGAATAGGTTTGAAAATTCATGTTAAGAAGACTAAGTCACTAAGGCTAGGAATAAGTGAAGATGAAGAGATGACCTAGGGTAGTAAAAAGATTGATTATGTGGACAGCTTCACTTACCTTGGTAGTATTATTAGTAAAGACAGTAGGAGCAGTGAAGATGTTTGACAGTTGTCAAATATGGTTCTGAAGCTTGGGTACTCCTAAAGGCACATGAAGATTTGATAGATGTTTTCCTGAAAAATTGCCTATAGATTGTTCTGGGTATCCAGCTAACTGACCGTATTTCAATCAGTAGGCTGTACGAAAAATGTGGTTCAATCCTGCTTTCTAGAACTGTTATGACAGTCAGGATGAGATGGTTTAGGCACGTTCTGCGGATGAAGAAGGGCAGATTGCTGAAGATTGCCCTTTTGGCCAACCATTTAGGGCTAAATAGAAAGCAGGTCATCCATGGTTGGGGTAGGAGGATGTCATAAACAAGATTTAATGGAAATGGGAAATTCCTGGGAGTGTAAAAAGGGAGGATTTGAATAGATTGGAACGAAGGAGGAGTGTGGATGGCTGTTAGTCTGAGGAGGAAGTGGGGCAATACAATCCTGATTTGGGGTAATTATGCTGCCTTGTGGGATATAAAGAACAGCAAGAACTATATTTAAACTGTTGTTTTTTGGAGTTTAGGGGGGGGGGGCGGAAAGGGGGCTAGGTTAGGTAATTAATATATAGTATGCTTTGCCCCCCTCCCCCCCCCCCTGATGTGCAAATATAAAGCCCAAATTTGTTTCTAAACTATTATATATTCATCCTATTTTATTTTATTTCAATAGCACTAACCAAACTAGCACTATATAAAAGAGTGCATTTAACATAGGAGTACCATTTATATATACATGGGATACCAATAACAAACTAATTAGCTAATTTTGTAAAGTATATATAGTTTTCTTATTAGCTGTCTAGCTGGCCAATTCACGCTGATGTGTATACATGTGTGAGATCTAATAGCCAACTGGTTGGCTACTCTGAACATGTGTATATAGCTGAGCCTCCCCTCCCCCCGAAATGTTTGTTTGACTTGTAAAAACATAACAAAAATAGATTAAAACAAATTTTGAGTGGGTTTCTTGAGTTTTTTTTTTGTGTACCTCCCCCCTTGAAAAAATCTTTGAGTAAAACCTCCTCTGAGAAAAAATCCTGGGAATGGCCTTGATGTCCTTAGCTGTAAAATGACCCCCCACAGTCCATGGGGAGAGGCCTATAAGTTATGAAATTCATCCATTGTTTACATGTAGCATTTGTTTTTGGGAAGTATGCACATTTTTTTTGGGGGGGGGCTGTTCTTGGGAGATATTTCTATGAGTAGAATATTCCATGGGGAGGGAAATTTCTGGAGTATGAATATTCTAGGGGAAATGTTACACTGGGGACAAGGCCATACCCAGGATTTTTTTTCTTTGTTTTCTGGGAAATAATATTCACAGAAGGGGGCTTTTCTGGAGGGATCAAGAACTGATTAGTGATTAAAGTCTTATTCAAATGAAAGGATACAAAGGAGAATTTTTTTTAGGCTGAATTGTCTATAAGCAATTTTACAGGGAGAGGGTACACTTTACATTGGATAAAATTTCCACAGATGGGTTTTCTGTGAGGGGAAGGGGTCTGTTTCATAGAGGGTCAGCCAGATCTACCAGTATTATTTGAAAAACAAACAGAAATTATTCTATATACGAAGGGTTGCGCCTCCTCAATACCTTGCCCTTTATGCTACAGTTTGACTATTTACTAAAATTGAAACACTGGGCTGGTTTAATTACAATAAGAAGCTTTTTTAAAGGTGCTAACAGCTTCAGTGTAAAGAGCAGGGCATTAAGGAAGAGGACTTCATATACAGAATACATCTGCCAAAATTAATATGCAAATTTTGTTTTAATATTTCATGTACAGTGAGCCAAATTCAAGGCTGCATTAGTTAAAAAACGTTCAGAAATTAGCTTTAAAAAAATGAGTTTTTTTTTACTGAAAGTAAAAAAAATTGAAAGTTTTTTACTGAAAGTGACATTAAAACTTAAAATGAACAGAAATTATTCTGGATACAAAAAGGACTGTCCCCTCCTCAATGCCTTGCTGCTTATGCTTAAGTTTTTATTGTTTTAAAAAGTAGAGTTGCTACATAGAGTCAAAATTTAGAGTAAAGAGAGAGGTGTTGAGAAGGGGACAGCCCCTTTCACATAGAGAATGATTTCTTTTTAAATTATAATGTCATTCCTTACTTTCAGTTAAAACAACTTAAAAAAAAGATTAATTCTATAGATTAAAACTTAACTTTCCAATAAAACTTAACTTACTCATTTGGGTTGGGAGGAGAGTAGTAAAATTTGTCCATGTTATTCTTGTGCATGCTATTCCATTGGCTTTTTGGTGCAAAAGTACCATAATTCTGTATTTAGGTCATTAGAAGAAAATTCCTTTTTTGTACAATTGTTGGTTGCTTTGAAAACACTGTTGAATTTATAAATCACAACAAAAACAGATACATGCTTAACCCTGTTTCTGTAATGACAGGTTGTAATTTACCTTCAATGTTTATTTGCATTGCCACTTACCTATATTTTTGTTTTTATTTCCAATTAGCTGGAATAGCTTAAGTTATCTTTGCACAAGTTTTCCTTCATGATGTCTTTCACCAGGAAGGTGGATGAAAGGCGGGGATGTTGTTACTACACTTGCATTGGATCATGCAGTAGTAAAATAGGGGCAGTCTGAAAACCCATCTTTGTTTTCACAGAATGCTGAAGAAAAGTGGTTCTTTCCAAAAAGAGGTCTGTTACCCTAGCCAACCAGTATTTTCAGCCTAGGGGCCCAGCTGGACATAAGGAAACACATTAAGAAAACAATTCTTACTCCATAATATGTAAGTAATCCTAGTTAACACATTTTGCAGGGGGAGAGCCTTTATCTTCACAGTAAAATTCTACTTTAGTTACTTTTACCTATCTTGGAAAGGGGTGAGGTTAGGAAAATGAAACTTTCAGGGATGGGTCTACAGGCTAAAATATGTCCTGGGAAGGTATTTTGAAGGACTTACCTCCACCCCTTCTCCCTCTAAATGGTCCTGAAATTTGCCGGCATGACTGGTCTAGGCCTATACCTATTGAAATTTTGACAAAACAACATTTTACCTTAATTTTCAGTTATAAGATTCTTTTTCTCTGGCTTTAGTTTTGAAAATGCAATTCCTGTTATTTGAGTAGTATTTTAAGCCATATCAATGTTAATTTTCAAAATTTAGGAAATGTATTTGCATATCTTTAAAACTCTATAAATCAGGATTGAGCAAAGTTGCAAGGCAGAAAACAATTTTGTTGGACTTCATTTTAAGCAGAAGATCTATTTTACAAGGTTTCACTTTTATAACACACAGATTTTTAAAGGTCATCAAAGGTCAGGACCCTCTATAGAAGGAGTGGAGGTAGGTACTTCAAAATACCTTCCCTGGACATACTTTAGCCTTTAGATCTATCCCTGGAAGTTTCATTTTCCTAACCAAACTCCTTTCCAAGATAGCCAAAGTAGCTAAAGTAGAATTTTACCATCTTCACTTCTTTCCGGGAAGGTGTCTAGTTGATATCCTTTAAAAAAATTTGTTATATATAAATTAAAAATATTCTCCAACTGCACTTAGTATTAAGATAAAACATCAAGCTCGACAGATAATAATATTTTTAGGACTTATATTAATGTACCTCCCTTGCTGAACATCTTACAGTCTATGCAATATACAGATTATCTACCTAATTAGATAATAACATAGATTTGTATTGTGGATATATATGCCAATAGGCAGATAAGAAGATTCTCTAAGCAGTTTTGGGTTAATATCCAACTACCCAGATAAAATGTTTCTCATAGGTACAGCAAGAATATCTACCTAGTTGGATAATAATGTAGCTTAGTGTTTCTGATATATAGCCTATATCCAACTAGGCAGATAAGAATATTCTCTAAGCAGTTTGGGGTTAATATCCAACTAGCCAGATAAATCATTTCTCTTAGGCACAGCATGAACATGTAACTAGGTGGATAATACAAAGTCTTAACACTTCTGATATATCATAGATCCAACTGTGAGGATAATTAACGGCCATTACACATTTTTCAGATAAAATAATAAGATTTATATTATGTTTTTCTTTTCATTATAGCAAGAATCTACACCTTTGTGTATCATGATGTAGAGTAGAGTTCCAAATATATATCAAGCTTAGCCGATAAGAAGAGTATCTATATTTTGTTGTGTTTTCATAAGACAACCACAACAATTAGTTTCTCTTTTGCATAGAGAATATCTACCTAGTTCAATAATAATGTTGCTTAGTGTTTCTGATATATATCCAACTAGGCAGATAAGAAGAATCTATAAGCAGTTTGGGGTTAATATCCAACTAGCCAGATAATTCATTTCTCTTGGTCATGAATGAACATCTAACTAGGTGGATAATACCAAGTCTTAACACTCCTAATATATCCAACTAAGAGGATAAGTAAATTTCATTATACAGTTTTGGGATAATATCCAACTAGCCAGATAAATTGTTTCTCTTAGGCACAGCAAGAATATCTAACTAGGTGGATAATAATGTAGCTTAGTGTTTCTGATATATATCCAACTAGGCAAATAAGAAGATTCTCTAAGCTGTTTGGGGTTAATATCCAACTAGCCAGATAAATTGTTTCTCTTAGGCTGAGAGAATAACTACCTAGTTGGATAATAATGTTGATTAGAGTTTCTGATATATATCCAACTAGGCAGATAAGAAGATTCTCTAAGCAGTTTGGGGTTAATATCCAACTAGCCAGATAATTCATTTTCTCTTAGGCACAGCATGAACATCTATATAGGTGGATAATACCAAGTCTTAACATTCCTGATAGATATCCAACGAGGAAGATAAGTAAATACGATTTTGCTATGCAGTTTTGGGATAATATACAACTTGCCATATAAATTGCTTCTCGAAGGGAGAGATAAAACTTACTAGTATGAGTTTTTTGCAGCATAGTGTGTCAGACATATATAAAACTATTTAGATAAGAATATTTTATATGGAGTTTGGGGTTTATATCCCACTAGTCAGATAACTCATGCCTCTTATGAATAGAACGAACGTATAACTTGCTGGATAATACAAGGTCTTAGAACACCTCACATATATCCTATTAGGAGGATAAGTAAATTCCATTAGGCTATTCAGTTTTGGTATAATATCCAACTATCCAGATAAATCGTTTCTCTTAGGCACAGCAAGAATATCTAACTAAGTGGATAATGCTAAGTCTTAGATATTATAATAAAAATTTAACTGGACAGGATGTTACTTAACTAGCATAACTATTATGATTAATATCAGAAGGGCTGGGACAAAGTGTTATCCACTAAGTTAGATGTTCATGCTATGTCTAAGAGAAAAAATTGTCTGACTAGTTGGATATTATCACTAATTTGTAGGAAGAATTAACTTATCTGTCTAGTTAGATATATATCACAAGCATTAAGTTAAAGCATTATTGTATCCACCTAGTTAGAGATACTAAGTTGGCTCTTATGCTTTATTGTATTTGGCTAGGCTAGCGAGATAAAACTATTTTTCTTTTAAATTTTAATTATTTTCCTAGTTGGATAATTTCCTATTTGCTTAAAAGGATTTTTCAGATAGCTAAATAGTTGGATAATTTTGGCAATAACTAAGTATGGTTGGATATTATTTTTACATTCTATAGAATAGAAATTTTTAGATAATATCCATTGGGTATACTCCCCTTCTTTCCTTATTTTTCTAGCCAATGGATTTCATGAATGTCTTAGAAACTATAGGCTATTCACAGAATGTATACCCCCAGCCTCCTAATGTGCAAGTATATAGGCCTACCTAGTATCGTATCCTCAGTCTAAATATAACATCAATTTGCATCACAAATGAACTTTACTCCCAAAGGCCTATTATCCATGTGGTGGATGTCCCAACTGGTTGGGGTGGGAGAATGTCATAAAGAAAGACTTGAAGGAAATGGGAACTTTCTGGGAGTGTGTAAAAAGGGAGGCTTCGAATAGATTGGGATGGAGGAGTGTGCATAGCTGTGTTGGCCTCAGTCAGCTGGTGCTGCAGTGAGTTGGGGGTAGTTGATTAGTAGTAGTAGATTAGGAGGTAGTTATTAGTAGTTGATGGATCTTTTAAGCATCCTTGGACAGTGTTATTCAATAGATGTTTAAGGTATGTGGCTAAAAATATATTCATTTAAAGTCAATGAGTTTTCTGTTCAGTTCAGCTTAATAGTAGCCATGAATTTACCTTTAAAGCCTACTCCAGCTGAAAACACTTTTTTTCTTTAGGAAAATATGAATAACCTACCAGTTAATTAGTGACATATTTCAACTACTTTAGTAATTTTATCCACTTCACACTAAGTCTCTTCTTCAATTACCTTTCAGAGTTTCACAATTTTAAATATATAATACTCTAAAATACGTATTATCTAGAACTGGCACCATAAGCATAGTTTAAAGCACATAAGGCCATAAGAAAAAAAGAAAATGGTCTGTAAACTTTGAGGAATGTCAGATTTCACCGCTACTGAAGGGTCACGCTATACTTTTAGAATGAATTTTGTGAAAAGAAAATGGAATAATGGCCAAAAATAACAAAAACCTAGCCTCTGTTGTTTTTTTGTCTTTATGATGGCAAAGCAAAAAGTTTAAATACAGATTTTGGTCAGGGGCAAATGTTCAGCGTTTTTGTTGGGGGGGGGGGGAGGCACGAGAGGTCCATATCTGGATAGCCAAGGGACATAGGGATATATAATATTTTTTTTCCATTTTATTGGGGGGGCAACTGCCCCCCCCCCCCTAAACGACGCCCCTGATTTTAGTTAAAGTTTATAGAGATTAGATTAGGCTCCATCCGGACAATTTAAAAAGAAGAAGATGAACACATTCTTTTCTAAAAAGCTTAAAGTTTTTATGTTAATATTCATAACTATGTTTCCAGCTTTTCTCAATTAGACACCATCTGCTAATTTGCAAACTGTTTTCCTACAATTATTCCATCCGTCTTCTACTTTTCCTAAATTTCTGCCTTAGTAACTGTTTCTACTTTAGACACTTTTGGATCGTGATCTTTACATTTTGCACGAACGACGGCACTCATTTGCCCTAGTTTTTTATATAAATCCTTCCAGTTTCCAATTTACAGTAATGTAAAAAATATCGTTGTGGGTCTTATATGTGAGGACTTTGTTAACAAATCGGCCATGACGTGATCAAATACCCCGTAACAATACTGCTATATCTAAAAAAAAATAAACAGTCATAATTGCTGTTTTCCTCTCCTACACCAAAATAACCACACAGATGAACATGACTTTTGAGGCATGCGGTAAAATTTTTTTATGTATATTACATTAAATTCCTAGGCAATGAATGAGGGAATTTAATATAATGAGACGTCTGCAAGGACGGAGCTAGTATTTTGAGATATGCTAACAAAAAAATCAAGTGTGGCGACAAGTACTGACACATAAGCTACATTAAGACGCCATAAATACCAAAAGCTCTAAGACGTCTGCACTAAGTGCCCACGCATTTGGAACTTTGGGGGGAGTTCCAGCCTTTAGTAGTACCTCTGGACTGCTGATGAAGGCAGTGAAGATCTCTCCTACAAACAATTTCAGGACCTCAAGCTATAAGAATGATGTTACAGGCTGAGTAAAATTGTTAAGCACATTGTGGCTTTTACTTTCGTCTATCCTCCATTGAAGTTTCAATATTTTGTTCTGCTATATTCGAAACAGAAAGCTGGAGCCATTATGCTTAAAACAATATCCAGCATTGTTCTCTATACAAGAATTACAATCTGACCTATGAAAATGCTTGGTACTTTTTCTTCGATTGTGACCTAGTCATTCCAAAATCCAAAAGATCCTTAAATGGTTTAATACTCTTATCAATTGTTCTCTACCCTAAATTTGCGAGAAACGCGAAATAGCAGTCTTTAGAAAACTTCGTTGCTGCTAGAATTATATTTTTTGCACTTCCAAATATCAAATGTGAAATATCAAATGAAATATCAAATATTCATTATAAAAGTCAAAACTGGAACAAAAGATGAATGAATCCCACTTTGGCATGTATGCATTAGCATCATTATTAAAATTCTTTCTAAATTAACACCAAGGAAATAAGGTAAAGGACCATTATTTTGGAAACTCCTTTGTTTTCCATAGTTACTCGAGTATCTTTTCAGCATTTACGTCACTATGGTGTGAGACTCTTCACTTATTCCTGTCTTTGGATAAGGTCAGTATCTTCAACAGAAATTCTCACATAAATACAAATATTAGTGAAGCAAGTCTAAGAAAACTTTAAACAAAGATTTTCAATAAGTTTTTTTTTTAATCAGGCGTTATCTAAGTCTCGCTTGTCTCAAGATTTCCTTACAGATAATCTTCCATTTTTTTACAAAAAGGTTGCAAGGAGTATGATATGTTTGAGGAGTTAGAGATAACAAACTCAGTTATTTTTGTTTATTAGATGCTATTGAATTTATTGAAAAAAATAATCAAGCAATATATAAATATTTAACAAAATCCACAGTATTTCACATACAAAAACAACAATATACTTCAAATTAGTTTTCCCCTTAAGGCTCTATGGCCAGGAAAAAATAGGGGAGAAACAAAACGAAAAATCAAATAAATCCATTAAACATTTTTTAAATAATACACTCACATCATCAACAAAAACGATTCTCCATCCCCAAAACAAATCCAAGCTAGGCAGGGGAGTGGTGCATGATTCCACCTACACAAATAAACAATAGGAAAACAGAAGAAAACGTAATTATTAGCAAGAAATCCCCTAATATACTTTTGAAGATACCAAACAAATGAGAGCCCCGTGTAGACTCCGGGAGAGTATCCCAAGTCATTTCATAAACTATGAGAGGGTTAAAGTCAGACAGTATTGACGGAGTGTAAGGTATCCATAAATTATTCGAAGCGTGGAAATAATAAGTCGATTGATTTCCAAGTCCTACTGCCCATCTAAGCCCCTCCCAGGACTGAAATAAACCATTTTTCCCCTTTTAGCTCTGTTTTGTTGTTGTTGTTTTTTTTTAACTCTATTTATGATTTAATGGTTTTACTTATGCTTGCATTTATGTTGTTTTAAATTATTCTTTTAAGTGAATTGCATAAACCGTTGATAACTCTTTCCTCTGGTTGCTTCTTTATTGTTTTGCCTTTTTCTTTATTTTGTTTTTGCCTTTTTCCTTGTAATTGTTTGTTATTATTTTATTGTTTTTTATTGGTTTAGCTTTGTAGCTTGTTGTGTTTGAGCTTTGTTTATTATAGCTTGTTATTGTTCTTTGTCTTGCAGTTTTTTTTCTCTCTCTTTTCTTTGTTGCCTATAAGTTTCACCGTTTTAGTTTCAATTTACCCTCTGCTATTTGAGCCTGCTTGTTGGATATCTTGTTCATTTGTGAAGATATTGGGTGCATTTGTCATGTTTGGCAAATCTGGGTGATTTTTCTTTTCTTTTGAGTTCTTCTATTCTTAAATCAGTTATCTTTGAGCAACCAAGTAGTGCTGGCAAACAAGAGGCGCACACTAGACCCTCATCTTGAATCTATGGTTAATTCTAGTTGCAATTATCACACGACTATTGATTTTTGTGATAAAATCATGCCTTCTCTCTCTTTAAATAATTGCTTTAATGTATTTTGTCTGAATGTACGTGGGATACGAGATAAGTGGGATAGTCTGAAATCTTATCTGTGGTCTGATAATTCTTGCCCTTTTGTTGTAGTTGAATTTACAGAAGCATGGTTATCCGATAGTGATAATTTAACAGCTTATGATACGCACGGTTGTATTGCCAATCACGTCCCTAGAATGGTAACAACGTGCTCAGGGGACATTGCATTATTTATATAATCTAATAATAAATTTAGTAGACGGTATGACCTTGAATCCTTGTTTACTTCAGTAGTGTCTTATAGTAGGACTGTTTATTCTCTTGTCATTGATCTGAAAAACCAGTTTGCATGTGGTACTGTTTGTTTTATAAGCCCCCTCTTTTTCCAACACATCTCTTTTGTGATTTGCTTGATCAATTTTCATGTGTGGGGACTTTCTTTAAGAAACGTATTTGTGTTTTGGGAGATTTTAATTGTAATATGTTAAACGTTGGATCAAGAGATGAATGTGACCATCTCTTCGATTTACTTTCTTCTTTTGGGCTACTTCTATCAATTTTTTTTCCTTTTCGTGTTGATCCTACAAGAAATTCTGCCACTTTGATAGATAATATTTTCATTTCTCATTCTCCAAAATTGAAGTTTACTTCTGGTCTTGTTTTTACTGATCTGTCTGACCACTTCCCTATTTATCTATCACTTTTTGTGCCTAAAACTGAGATTGCTGTGGATGAGCAAGGTGAGTCTTCTTTTAGAACTTTTAAAGATAAAGAAATTTCTAATTTAATTCTTAGTCTTCAGAGTAATGATTGGTCTAGTGTTCTTGAAGCTAATGATGTTGAATGTGCAACAAGTTTATTTGTGTGTCGTATGGGAGCTCTGTTGGATAAGCATTTTCCAAGGAATTCCAAGGAAGAGACCAAAGAATTCTATACCCAAATGCCCATGGATGTCCAAAGGTCTGATCAATGTTACACATATGAAGGTGTCTCTTTTCAAGGTTGCATGTAAAAAGTAAAACACAGGAGGATCTTTTGAAGTATAAATATTATAAAAATGTGCTTCCTTCTTCAGTACGCGCAGCCAAAAACCTCTATTTTCCCATCGAATTGATTAGTGCAAGGGGAGCTTGCGAAAGGTTTTGACTATAGTTAATGAAACTATTTCTCGCAAGAAACTCAAACAGTCCCATGTCATTACAGGAATGCTGATGGATCTATTGTGGATAAAAATTCTTCAGCAAACGCCTTCAATTCGTATTTCACCACTCTTCCTTCAGTTCCCATTCAACCCAAGAGTAGAGTAAGTAGTTTTCCCAAAGCAGAAAAGTCATTTTTTCTTTCCCCATGCAGTGATATTGAAATTTATAGTATTATTTCCCAGCTTCCAAGTAGCCGTTCAGTTGATGGTTTTGGTTTGAGTAATAATGTTCTTAAAAAAATTGGTCAGTTTGTTTCTAACCCCATCTCACACATAACTAACCTCTCTCTTTCTTCTGGTGCTTTCCCTCATTTATTTAAAGTTGCTAATGTTTTACCTTTGCATTAAAAAGGTGATTCATCTCTAATTTCAAATTATAGACCCATTTCTTTTCTTCCTGTCATCTCTAAGGTTGCTGAAAGGGTAGTGTATCGTAGACTCTCTTCATTTGTTTTTAGTACTAATACGACTGCAGGAAATTCTCTCATAACTAACCATCAGTATGGTTTTCGTACCACTTTCTCTACCTCGTATGCACTTTCAGATGCAACAGAGTTTGTGCGTGTTAATCTGGACAAGGGCTTGTGTGTTTTGGGTCTATTTCTTGACTTTTCAAAGGCCTTTGATATGGTTGACCACTCTATTCTTTTGTCTAAACTATCTTTATTTGGTGTACATGGAGTCCCACTAGAATGGTTAAGGTCTTATCTGTCAGGAATATCTCAGTATGTTTTGGTTAATGGTAATTCTTCCACTACTTTGCCTATATTAAAGGGTGTCCCATAGGGCTCTGTGATTGGACCATTTTTGTTTTTAATTTACATTAATGATCTCGTTGATGGTCTTCATCCCCTTATGCACCCTATTCTTTTTGCTGATGACAGTAACTTTTTCATTGCTGCAGTGGACCTGCCATCTGCCACTTCCCTAGGTCAAGGTCTTCTTGATAAAGTAAAAGATTGGTGCTGGTCAAGTGGTATGACTCTCAACAGCCAAAAAAGTGCCATTGTACACTTCAGGACCCCTTATCGTATGAGAGACGTAAGGGAACCAATCATCCTGACTTATGGGAATCATGTTATACCGCAAGCTGCTATGGTGAAATTTCTTGGTGTCTATCTTGACTGTTTTTTTTCTTTTAAACCTCATATAACTCACACCCGTTCCCTCATCTTCCGCCAGTCTTCAATGTTGCACCGAGTTTAACTCATTTCTTCCCCCCCCAGATCTTTTGCTTTCTGTTTATTATGCTTTTATTTTTCCTTACATTTCTTATAGCTGCTCTGTCTGGGATAATACTAATAAATCTCTTCTCTGGTCACTTCAAAGAGCCCAAAATAGGGCAGTGAAGGCTACTTTTCTTCTCCCTCGGCTATACCCTTCTTCTGATCTATATAGTGACAATGGAATAGTTCCGCTGAATTGTATTGTAGGTGAAAGTAATCTTTATTTAGCGTATCTTTTCTGGGTAAACTTCCACCGCCTCTGCAGCAGTTTTTTTCAGGGAGAGGCTCAGGTTGGCACTCTACTTTTTTACGTAGTTCTTCTCGTAGACTTATTTTGCCCAAACGTTCATCTACAGCAGCCCAGAGGTCTTCTGTTTATAAATCAATTCAATTATGGAATTCAATCCCACCGGATGTCCCGTTATTTCTGGCTGCAAGGGCAGTTTTTCGTCGTCTCTTTTCAGTTTAGTAATTTCTCTCTGTCCTTCGCTTATTTTATCTGTTTTCTCTTTTCCTAGTGTTTCTCCTTTTTGTGTTTTTCCCTTAAATATCGTTATTATTATAATGTTTTTTTTTTTTTTTTTTTTTTTTTTTTTTTTTTACTGTATGGTAGTGTTTATTCTCTTTAATCTTTATTTCATAAATATTGTTTGATTTAGGGTAATATTTATGGTTTTTTATTGCTTTATTATTGTCTTGTATGGCCCACAACAAGCAAAGCTTCTTGGGCAAAATAATTTTTCTTTACTTTTGTAATTGAGTTTAGTATTAATAAAATGTTTGATGATTGCTCCGAAATAAAAGATATAATACTACATGTGGCAGCAGGAAGCTAGCCATGTAACCTATAAAAATGAAAGAAGCACAAGACAGAAAATAAAGAGATTTCAAGTCAAGCAAGTGCTTAAGTAAGGATCCCGAGGCTTCTGGGGACTTTCATTTTAATGAGGTCAATATGGTGCTTGAAGGAAACATTCTCATCAAGCTCGATGCCTAGGAATCGAATGCATCGATTTTTGGAGCCCCTCAATACGTGTTTTTCATTTAAACCAGAGCAAGTTCTTGAAACTCTTGAGAAAATAAGAAAACATGACTTTCTAACATTTAAGGCAAGATAACTAACATCATACCACTCAATAACTCTTTCAAAAATGGCAATAATGTTTGAACAGAGATCAGATTCAGTTCTATCAGCTGTGCCAAGAGTACTGTCATCCAAAAAAGCAATAAGTATATCAGAGAAGGACGAAATCTTGTCACAATTTGTGACAAATAAGTTTTACATTTTTAATCACACTTATTAGGTTATTATCATAAATTAAAAATAGTATCGGTCCAATCACAGATCCTTGTGGAATGCCAGACTCTGTTTTAGACAAGTTGGAAAAGAGTATATCAACCGAGAGAACTCGATCAGATATATATGATAGAAACCAAGAATAAGTACTCCCTCGTATTCCAACATGGAATAGCTTTCAAAGAAACATTTTGTGTGGTATTGAATGAAATTCTTTTCGTATATCGAGAAGAAGAGCAGCAGGTATTAGACCAGAGTCAAGAGAGTCAGAGCCAGAGTATATAAATAATTCAAGAGATTCGCATATGCATGCTCAATTGAGTGCTTTGCCCTAAAACCAAACTGGAAATCATGGAAAAAATGTTTAGAAGTAAGAAAATCAAGAAGTCGAGAAAGCATAGGTTTTTTTTTAAGTTTTACTAAACATTAATAGTAAAAATATAGGACGATAACAAGCAGGTCCACCACCTTTAAAAAGAATAATAGCACGAGCACGCTTTAAAGCACTTAGGAAGATACTATTTTCAAAAGAAATATTGACAAGTCTTGTAGGAGCAGAAACGATGATAGGAAGAATGAACTTGACAACCTTAATAGAAATACGGTCTGGGTCAGAAGATAAATAACCCTTTAAACTGTTGACAATTCCGGCTATTTCAAATTTGTAGACAGGCTCCAAAGCCATTGGTTTAAGACAAGGTGGTTCAAGATAAGACCTAAAATCATTTAGAGAAGATGAAAGACTTACAGGAGAGGCTGTAGTTTCCTGATATTGGCAAAGTAAGAATTAAGTGCGTCTTGAACTTTTAGTTCAACCTCTATGATTTTACCATCAATGAAGACACTTGAAGGGACAGATTGGGGCCGAGAAGATGGACTGATAACAGAATTGATTACTTGTCATTTTTTCCTAATGTCTTCGCCGCACGCAGATGATTCACTATAGTAAAGTGATGATTCGGCCCTCCGGCAAAGTGAATTGTAAATTCTTCTTGAGATTTTTTGTTTCTCCAGCTTTTAAGGAGTCCAGGATACATCCAAGGATTCAAAGGGGTTGTTCTCTTTGATCCTGGATTCAACTGGGACGCATCACATGTATCCAAGATAATTTTTTTTCAAAGAATCATAAAAAGAATTGGAAAGAGAAAGACGAAAAACCTGCTCCCTGGTGCCAACTAGGTAAGGAGTCAGAAAAATCATACACGGAAAATAGGTAATTGGTCTAAGATATCACTCATCAATACAGAATTTTGCACCAAAGGTAACGATAAAAAACATTGTAAAACAAATAAGCAGTAGTATCAGTTATGCGAGTTGGAATGCATGCTGAAGCTAATGTGCCACAAGCAAGCATAGCTGAGAGAAAATCCAAGGAAGAAGATAACTTCTGGTGAAACAAATTAATATTGAAGTCACCCATAATGACAAGCTCCCATGAATGCTGATGGATTGCTTCCAAAATCTCATCAACATCATAGGCAGTGCAATAGTGCTGCCTAAGTAAAGAACGATGATGGCACAATGTATTATTTATTATTTTTTTTCCAGACCAGGGCGATTCGTATCGAAGGAGTTGTCGTAGAAACTTCGAAAAGGGCTCATTAGACTGGAAATTGGAATGGCTAGTGCCCTTTTTAATAGTCGAAAATGATTGGAAGAAAACTAACACCCCTTCCACGCCCACCATTTCCCCGAACACATTCAATCGAAATTTTGAGGTAGCCATTTTGTTCAACGTAGTTGATTTTCAGATAGAAATTATATTTTTGAGGAGAACACTTCCCCACAGCCCTCAGGACAAGGGTTGTAAGTTATGCCCTGGGGGCATATAAGGTTTTTACAAAAATGCTTTGTCGTAGAAACTTCTAAAAGGGCTCATTAGATTGGAAATTCAAAGGGCTAGTGCCCTTTTTAATAGTCAAAAGCGATTGGAGGGCAACTATCCCCCCCTCACGCCCACTTTTTCCCCAAACACATCCAATAAAAATTTTTAGATAGCCATTTTGTTCAACGTAGTTGAAAGTTCTGGAAATTAGGTCTTTGAGGATGACAGCCCCCCACAGTCATCAGGACAAGAGTTATAAGTTATGCCCTGGGGGCATATAAGGTTTTCATAGAAAACACTGTCGTAGAAACTTCAAAAAGGGCTTATTTGATTTAAAAATGAAATAGCTAGTGCCCTTTTTAATAGTCAAAAATGATTAGAGGACAACTAACTCCCTCTCAAGCCCACCATTTATCCAAACACATCCAATGTAAATTTTGAGATAGCCATTTTGTTCAATGTAGTTGAAAGTTCTTTCAATTAGGTATTTGAGGATGATAACCCCCTCAGAGCCTTTAGGGTAAGGGCTATAAATTATGCCCTGGGGGCATATAAGGTTGTTATTGAAAGCTTTGTCATAGAAACTTGAAAAAGGGCGCATTCAATTGAAAATTCAAAAGACTAGTGCCCTTTTTAATAGCAGAAAGTGATTGGAGGGCAACTAACCCCCCTCTCACGCCAAGCTTTTCCCCAAACCCATCCAATCAACATTTTAAGATAGCCATTTTGTTCAACGTTGTTAAAGTTTTGGAAATTAGGTCTTTAAGGATGACCCCCCCCCCCACAGCCCTCAGGGCAAGGGTTGTAAAATTTTTTATAGAAAGTGTTGTCGTAGAAACTTCAAACAGGGCTTATTCGATTGGAAACTGTAATGGCTAGTGCCCTTTTTAATAGCCAAAAGTAATTGGAGGGCAACTAACGCCCCTCTCACGCCCACCATTTTCCCAAACCCATACAAACAAAATTTTGAGACAGCCATTTTTTTCAACATAGTTGAAAGTTCTGGAAATTATGTCTTTGTGGATGGAACCCCTCCCCCCCCCCCCACAGCCCTCAGGGCAAGGTTTGAAAGTTATACCCTGGGGGCATATGAGGTTTTTATAGAAATAGTTGTCGTAGAAACTTCAAAAAGGGCTCATTCGATTGGAAATTGAAAGGGCTAGAGCCCTTTTTAATAGTCGAAAGTAACTGAAGAGCAACTAACCCCCCTCTCATGCCCACCATTTCCCCAAACACATCCAATCAAAATTTTGAGATATTCATTTTATTCAACGTAGTTGAAAGTCCTGGACATTAGGCCTTTGAGGATGACAACCCTCCCCCTACAACCCTCATGGCAAGGGTTATAAGTTGTGTCTTTGGGGCATATAAGGTTTTTACAGAAAGTTTGGTCGTAGAAACTTCAAAAAGGGCTTATTTGATTGAAAATTGAAAGTGCTAGTGCTCTTTTCAATAGTCGAAAGTGAATGGAGAGCATCTAACCTCCCTCTCACGTCCACCATTTCCCCAAACACATTCAATTAAAATTTTAAGATGGCCATTTTTTTCAAGGTAGTTGAAAGTTCTGAAAACTATGTTTTTGAGGATGACAAACCCCCCAGAGCCCCTAGGGCAAAGGTTTTAAGTTATACCCTTGGGACATATATGGTTTTTTATAGATAACGTTGTCGCAGAAGTTTCAAAAGGGGCTCATTAAATTTGAAATTGAGAGGGCTAGTGCCCTTTTTAATAGTCGAAAGTGATTGGAGGGTAACTAACCCCCCTCTCATGCTCACCATTTCCTCAAACACATCCAATCAAAACTTTCAGATAGCCATTTAGTTCAACGTAGTTGAAAGTTCTGTAAATAAGGTCTTTGAGGATGATTCTTCCCCTAGAGCCCTCAGGGCTAAGGTTGTAAGTTATGTCCTTGGGGCATATAAGGGTTTTATTGAAAGCTTTGTCGTAGAAACTTGAAAAGGGCTCGTTCGATTAGAAATTCAAAGGGCTAGTGCCCTTTTAAATAGTCAAAAGTGATTGGAGGGCAACTAAACCCCCACCATTTCGTCAAACACATCCAATCAAAGTTTTGACATAGCCATTTTTTCAACGTAGTTCAAAGTCTTGGAAATTAGGTCTTTGAAGATTACAGCCCCCCCCCCGCATCCCTCAGGGTAAGGGTTGTAAGTTATGCCCTGGGGGCCTATAAGGTTTTTATAGGAAGCGTTGTTGTATAAACTTCGAAAACGGCTCAATCGATTGGAAATTGAAAGGGCTTGTACCCTTTTTAATTGACCCCCTCTCACACCCACCTTTTCCCCAAACACATTCAATCAAACTTTTGAGATGGCCATTCTTTTTAACGTAGATTCAAGTTCTGGAAATTATGTCTTTAAGGATGACAACCCCTCCCCTCCCAAACCCTCAGGGCAAGGGTTGTAATTTATGCCCTGGGGACATATAAGGTTTTTATTATAAGGTTTAATATTTGTATGCTACCACTGCTATTACAATTACCACTAGTCCCCTGCGTTGCACCTATAAGAGAATACCGAAGCAATTAATGTTGACCAGAAACATTAATTTTTTATCAGTCTTCCTCAAATCTCAATTTTATTTACAAGATATTCTATCTGCAAAGAAAAACAGGTAAATCGCGGTAAAGATTGGATCTAAATCATCGACCATGTACGATCGTCTTTAAAATTAGCCCCAAGGCTAATAGTAGTACATCAATCTCGGCCTGATTGTTGTTTTCGTTTTTGGTCTTCTGGCAACTGATTTGTACACTGTGAACTACTGCAACCGCACAGCCACTACCTTTATTCACTTTGAAAGACCCGTCAACTTTTCCTGTCGGACCTTTTCAACTTTTTGACCCAGGTCTACTCATTTTCCTTTGTAGATTCCAAATACAATTTATTCAAGATATAAAATCTTTGAAATGAAAATTTTTCATTTACATTTCCCTTTTTAGATGTAACAAAAGATGTTTTAAAGCTAATTGATCGTTCCGGCTCTTTGAAAAGATTATAAGTAACTACAGCTAAGAAACTAGAGGCAAGTATATTTTTTTTTACAGTATAATTCGCTCTTTGCTAGCCATTTTGTTCAGCGTAGTTGATTTCCAGATAGAAATTATGTTTTTGAGGAGGACACTCCCCCACTTCCTACAGTGCAAGGGTTGTAAATTATGCCCTGGGGGCATATAAGGTTTTTATAGAAGGCGTTGTCGTAGAAACATCAAAAAAGGCTCTTTCGATTGGAAATTCAAAGGGCTAGGGCCTTTTTTAGTAGTCGAAAATGATTGGAGGGCAACTAACATCCCCTCTCTGACGCCCACCTTTTCCCAAAGCACATCCAGTCAAAATTTTGAGATAGTCATTTTGTTCAACTTAGTTGAAAGTTCTGGAAAATGGGTCTTTAAGGATGATAATCATCCCACAGCCCTCAGAGCAAGGGTTGTAAGTTCTGCCGTGGGGGCATATAAGATTTTTGTAGAAAGTGTTGTCGTAGAAACTTCAAAAAGGCTTATTTGATTGGAAATTGAAGTGGATAGTGCCCTTTTTAATAGGCCAAAGTGATTGGAAGGCAACTAACACCCCTTCCACGCCCACCATTTATCCAAACACATCCAATCAAAATTTTGAGTTACCAATTTTGTTCAAAGTAGTTGAAAGGTCCGGATTATATCTTTGAGGATGACACTTCCCCCACAGCCCTCAGGGTAAGGATTGTAAATTATGCCTTGGGGGCATATAGTTTTTTTTTCGAAAGCTTTGTCGTGGAAACTTCAAAAAGGGCTCATTTGGTTGGAAATTCAAAGGGCTAGTACCCTTTTTAATAGTCAAAAGTGATTTGAGGGCAACTAACCCCCCTCTCACGCCCATCCTTTCCCCAAACACATCCAATCAAAATTTTGAAATACCCATTTAGTTCAAAGTAGTTGAAAGGTCCGGAAATTATATCTTAGAGAATGATACTCCCCCCTCAGCCCTCAGCGTAAAGGTTGTAAGTTATGCCCTGGGGGCATATAAAGTTTTTATTGAAAGCTTTGTCATAGAAACTGAAAAAGGGCTCATTCGATTGCAAATTGAAAGGGCTAGTGCCCTTTTAATAGTCAAAAGTAATTTGAGGGTAACTAACCCCCCTTTCACGCCCACCTTTTCACAAACAAATCCAGTCAAAATTTTTAGATAGCCATTTTGTTTAACGTAGCTATGAGTCTTAGAAATTAGGTCTTTACTGATGATAGCCCCCTCAGAGCCTTCGGGGCAAGGGTTATAAGTTATGTCCTGGGGGCATATAAGGTTTTTATAGATAGTGATGCTCTAGAAACTTCAAAAAGGGTTCATTCGATTGGAAATTAGAAGGGCTTGTCCCCTTTTCAATAGTCGAAAGTGATTAGAGGATAACTAACACCCCTCTCACGCCCATTTTCCCCCAACACATCCAATCAAAATTTTGATATATCTATTGTTTCAACGTAGTTGAAAGTCTTGAAGATTAGGTCTTTGAGGATTACAGCCCTCGCCCCAGAGCCCTCAGGGTAAGGGTTGTAAGTTATGCCCTGGGGGCAGATAAGTTTTTTTTTATAGAAAGCGTTGTTGTAGAAACTTCAAAAAGGGCTCATTTGATTGGAAAGTGAAAGGGCTAGACTCCTTTTTAATTGAAGGGCAACTAACCCCCCTCTCACACTCGCCATTTCCCCAAACAGATTCAATCAAAATTTTGAGATGGCCATTTTGTTTAATGTAGTTTCAAGTTCTGGAAATTAGGTCTTTGAGGATGACAACCCCCCCCCCAACAACCCTCAGGGCAAGGGTTGTAAGTTATGCCCTGGGGGCATATAAGGTTTTTATTATAAGGTTTAATAGTTGTATGCTACCACTGCTATTACAATTACCACTAGTCCCCGGCGTTGCACCTATAACAGAATACCGAAGCAATCAATATTGACCAGAAACAATTATTTTTTGATCAGTCTTCCTCAAATCCCATTTTTATTTACAAGATATTCTACCTACAAACAAAAACAGGTAAGGTGCGGTAACGATTGGATCTAAATCATCGACCTTATACGATCGTCTTCAAAATTAGCTCCAAGGCTAACAATAGTACATCAATCTCGGCCTGATTGTTGTTTTCGTTTTTGTCTTCTGGCAAATGATTTGTAAACTGTGAGCTATTGCAACCGCAAAGCCACTGCCTTTATTCATTTTGAATGACCAGTCAACTTTTCCCGTCATACCTTTTCAACCTTTCGACCCAGGTCTACTCATTTTCCTTTGTAGATTCCAAATACAACTTATTCAAGATATAAAACCTTTGAAATGAAAAATTACCATTTACATTTCCCTTTTTAGATGTAACAAAAGATGTTTTAAAGCTAATTTATCGTTCAGGCTCTTTGAAAAGATTACAAGTAACTACAGCTAAGGAACTAGAGGAAAGTATAATTTTTTTTACAGTATAATTCGCTCTTTACAACTTTCCTCATCATTAAATGAGGCCCCATTCCTTTCTTTGAATGTGGTAAGTCAAGACTGACTACTTCCTTCTGAAGGTACTTGAAAATCTAAATGACCATAGGCAGCGAAATCGAGCTGCCTAAGTAGAGAAAGATCTTGGCACAATGTATTATATATTTATTTATTTATTTTTTCTTTAGACCAGGGCACTTCGTATCGAAAGAGTTGTCGTAGAAACTTCGAAAAGGGCTCATTCGATTGGATATTGGAGTGGCTTGTGGCCTTTTTACTAGCCGAAAGTGATAGGAAGGCAACCAGGGGCGAATCTTCAGAATTTTTATTGGGAGGGGGGGCAAGAGTGGTCCATATCTGGATAGTCAAAGGGTATAAGATGTATAATTTTTTTTTCTCAAAATTATTGGGGGGGGGGGCAACAGCCCCCCCCTTTCCAACCCAAAACGACACCCCTGAAGGAAACTAACACCCCTTCCACGCCCACTTTTTTTCCAAACACGCTCAACCAAATTTTGAGGTAGCCATTTTTTTCAGCGTAGTTGAAAAATCTGGAAATTAGGTCTTTGATGATGACAACCCGCCCCCCCCCCAGCCCTCAGGGCAAGCGTTGTAAGTTATGCCCTGGGGGTATATCAGGTTTTTATTGAAAGTGTTGTCGTAAAACCTTCAAAAGGGCTCATTCGATTGGAAATTGAAAGAGCTAATGCCTTTTTTAATAGTTGAAAGTGATTGGAGATCAAATAACGCCCCTCTCACGCCCACCATTTCTCCAAACACATCTAATCAAAATTTTAAGATAGCTGTTTTGTTTAACGTAGTTGAAAGTTCTGGAAATTAGGTCTTTGAGGATGACAACCCCCTCACAGACCTTAGGGCAAGGGTTGTAATTTATGCCCTAGGAGCACATAAGATGTTTATAGAAAACTCAAAAAGGGCTCATTCGATTGGAAATTGAAAGGGCTAGTGCCCTTTTTAATAGTCGAAAGTGATTGGAAGGCTTGACATTTTTATAGTAACGATCGGTGTGGGTACAATGTATATTTTTTTTTTTTTTCGTTTAGACCAGGGCACTTCGTATCGATGGAGTTGTCGTAGGAGCTTCGAAAAGTGCTCATTCGATTGAAAGGGCTAATGCCCTTTTTAATAGTCGAAAGTGACTGGAGGGCAACTAGTCCCCCTCCCAGGCCCACCCTTCCATTTACCCATTATGTTTAAAAACTAAATGTTGCCTTAAGGTTAAATCAAAATGTACTGTGTGTAAGGAGGCCTTATTTTGTGTAAATTTCGTAACTCAATTTTATTAAAGCTTGGAATTACCTTTAGCTTCATAGATCATAAATATAGCGACAATTTCAAATTAGCTTGAATTTGAAATAACTTCTCTTTGCGTAACTAGCCATAAATCTTTTAGTGACACTCTTTGTCCAAGAATCAAACGAACTTGGAACCCATGATATGTAAAGCCCTAATTTAGACCAGTTTTTCAAGTCCTTGAAAGACTGGAAAGAAACAACTTTAAAAAAAAGGTGGTTGATTGGCTAGGAGGGAGAGAAGGTCGCTAAACGGATCAAGTAGCAAAAAGAATATAACTTATGGAGGAGAGACAAATCAGGGTAGTTTTTCCCTTGGAACCAAGGAAAGAGTAAGTGTTTTTACTTTGTAATTACGATAAGCTACCACTGTCTGTCTGAAATTCTCCTTGGGGATAAAAGTTTGAAGATAAAGGTTAAAATAAGAAGATAAACCTCAAAAAGGCTTTCTGTCACTTGGAGATAAATTTAATACGTACATAAGAGAAATTGATGATTTTGGGACTTTAATTTCATTCGTATTTTCACCTAAATAAGGGTTGAACCATTTGGAAAAGAAAGCATTTTTTTAAGGTTAGAATAAGCCAAAGTAAATTTCTTCCCTGAAATTTAAGTTTTGAATAACTGAGAGTTTAAGAAAGACAGAAAACCTCAACCAAGAAAAGAAAGCTAGGAGTAGCCATTTGGGCTTCCCCTTTCAGCCGAGAGTCCCTTGAGACTTAAATCGTCTTTATAAAGGCCTTATATTCGAAAATTGGAATTATTGTGCCATAACATTACTTAAACCCCCCCCTTGTTTAATCTTCAGACGTTTATACGAAGAGGAACACCGTTCCCCTTTTTAATCACTCTTTAATTTCGTTAACCCGTACTGTATGTTTATACAAAAGTAACCTAAATGTTTATACAGGCAGGTCAGGGGAAGAGGGGAACAATATTATCAGTGTAAGAATTTCCAAACCTTTATGTCCAGATATTTTCAATTAAGCTTTCCCTGCTAAAGTATAAACTTAATAAAGGTCCAAACAATACACAGCCCTTTTTCAAGAAATAATAAAGAATCTCTTGGTTTAGGTTAATGAAAATTGGAATTAAAAGCAAGTACGGTTATTCTTAGCTTAGCTCAAAAATAGCTTTAACTAAAGGATTTCTTATAACACAGAACTTAAGCCTTGACTATGTGTTAAAGTGTAACCCCTTTAATTTGAACATTTGTTAGCTTAGGATTAACTTAATCTTTTTCTTTTCGGTATACATCGGTTGATTTGAACAAGTAGATCATTTGACTTTAGAAGAGTTTTGGAATTATCCAACATAGATAGAATTAGAATATTTTTCATTTTATCTTATTTTATAAATAAAATCAGTTGTCACTGAATTCTGAGTACCGATTCTTATCCAACGCCTCAGTTTATATCACGCTACCAAATTTATTAGCCCTGTTAAGTAGGGGCAACCTTACATGTGTTAATGCTAATTCCCAATAAGGCATCTCAGCAGTATCCGAAGAACGACTGAGGGTGTTATGTTCAAACATTCGGGGCTACTTCTGCTCGTAAAACTTAACCAAATCAAGGTAGCGTAAGTATATCCAAGCTATCAAGGAAAGTAAACATATTTTTTTGCAAATGGTATCAAGTTTTCTATTTCAGGTCAACTAGAGGAGGTATGAAACTAAATTAAACAAAACTATTTGTGTCCAGATTTTTAGAAGGGTGTATGTTGTTAAAAATTGCTGAAAATTTTTCTCCAGCATACAAATAGCAGGCCAAACTATAAAGTCTTAAAAAAACGAAAAGATTTAAAATATTATTATTATAAATTATAAAAGATAATATTATTATAAAAGACTATGTCAATATAAAACGAACAGAAGTTAATTGAAAAAACTTTTTCCACAAAATAATTTTTTGAAAGAAAAGTAAAGAACTCCATTAAACCAAAAATAAGCAAAAATAAAATCAAATAATCACGAAGCGTGAAAATACTACAAATCAGTATCGGTAAATAAATGAAACCCAAAACGAACAGAAATTACAATAAATAACTGAGTCAAAATCAAAACGAGCAGAAATTAACATGAGTAGGTTTCAAAACCCCTATGCCTTCTTAAGGCCAGAACATAATTTGCGCTTTACTGAAAAAAATACAAATGAATGTGCATTGTTGGTTTAATTTATATATACCGATATTTAGTAATCAAAATGTTTATATTATTTGATTTATTAAAGTTATAAAAGTAAAAACAAAGACTGTGGGGGACCCTCCCCCCACTGTCTTCAGGGCAAGGTTTATAAGTTATGCCCTGGGGGCATATAACGTTTTTATTGATAGCTTTGTCGTAGAAATTTGGAAAAGGGCTTGTTCGATTGGAGATTCAAAGGACTAGTGCCCTTTTTAATAATCGAAAGTGATTGGAGGGCAACTAACCTCCTCTCACGTCCACATTTTCCCCAAACACATCCAATAAAAATTTTTAGATAGCCATCTTGTTCAACGTAGTTTTAAGTTTTGGAAACCAGGGCTTAAAGGATGACATCCCCCCCCCCCCCCCCGCCGGGCAAGGGTTGTAAGTTTTCTCTGGGGCCATATAAGGTTTTTATAGAAAGTTTTGTCATAGAAACTTCAAAAACGGCTCATTTGATTGGAAATTGAAATGGCTATTGCCCTTTTTCATAGTAGAAAGTAATTGGAGGGCGACTAACGCCCCTCTCACGCCCCCCCATTTCCCTAAACACTTACGATCAAAATTTTGAGATAGCCATTTTTTTCAATGTAGTAAAAAGTTCTAGAAATTAGGTCTTTGACGATTACGACCCCACAAATCCCTCAGGGCAAGGGTTAGAGGGCAACTAAACCCTCTTTGACGCCCAACTTTTCGCCAAACAAATTTAATCAACATCTTGTGATATGCATTTTGCTTAGCATAGTTGAAAGGTCCGTGAATAACGTATTTGAGGATGACACTATCCCAAAGGCACTCAAGAAAAGGGTTGTAAGTTGTGCCCTGGGGGTATATAAGGCTTTTTATAGAAAGCTTTGTCGTAAAACTTCAAAAAGGGCCTACTCGATCGGAAAGTGAAACTAACTAGTGCCCTCTTTAACAGTTGAAAGTAATTTAAGGGTAACAAATCCCCCTCCCACGCCCACTTTTTCCCCAAACACATGCAATCAAAATTTTGAGATATTTATTTTGTTCAACGTAGTTCAATGTTCGGGAAATTTGATTTTTGAGGATGATAACCCCCTAAGGGCCCTCAGGGCAAGGGTTGTAAGTTATGCCTGGGGGTATGTACGATTTTACAGATATTACCATCATAAAAACTTCAATAAAAGCGTATTTGAGTGGACATTGAAAGGACTGCCGCCCTTCCTTATATTCAACTATGTTCTTGAAATAAGGAACCGGCTTGACATTCTTACCATTTCCCCAAACACATCCAATCAAAATATTCGGATAGGAATTGTTTTCAAAATAGCTGAAAACTCTGGAAATTATGATTTTGAGGATGACAAACCCCCCAAACCCCTCAGGGCAAGGGTTGTAAGCTATTCCCTGGGGGCATATAAGGTTTTTTATAGAAAGCGTTTTTGTAAAGAATTCAAAAAGGGCTCGTTCGATTGGAAATTGAAAGAGTTAGTACCCTTTTTATTACTCAAAGTGATTGGAGGGCAACTAAAAGGCTGATCGATTAGAAATTGAAAGGGCTATTGCCCTTTTTAATAGGCTAGCCAAAACTTATTGAAGGGCAACTAACGCCCCTCTCACGCCCACCACTTCCCCAAACACATCCAATCAATATTTTGAGATAGCCATTTTTTTCAACGTAGTTGAAAGTTCTGGATATTGTGTCTTTGAAGATGATACCCCCCCCCCACGCCCCGAGGGCAAGGGTTGTAAGTTATGCCCTGGGGGTATATAAGGTTTTTATAGAGAGTGTTGCAATAGAAACTTCAAAAACATCGAAACTTCGAAGGGCTAGTGCCCTTTTTTAATACTCAAAAGGGATGGGAGGAGAACTAACACCCCTCTCACGCCCACAATTTCCCCAAAAACATCCAATAAAAATTTTGAGATAGCCATTTTTTTCAGTGTAGTTGAAAAGTCAGAAATTATGTTTTTCAGGATGACACTCCCCCCATAGCCCTCAGCGCAAGGGTTGTAAGTTATGCCCTGGGGGCATATAAGGTTTTATAGAAAGCGTTTCTTAGAAATTTTAAGAAGGACTCATTCGATTGGAAATTGAAAGGGATAGTGCCCTATTTTATAGTCGAAAGTGATTGGAGGGCAACTAATTCCCCTCTCACGCCCACCATATCTGCGAATACATCCAATCAAAATTTTGAGATAGACATTTTGTTCAATGTAGTTGAAAGTTATGGAAATTAGGTCTTTGCCAGCGTTGTCGTAGAAGCTTAAAAAATGTCTCATTCAATTGGGAATTGAGAGGGCTAGTGCCCTTATTAATAGTCAAAAGCGATCGAAGGGCAAATAGCCCCCTCCCCCTATGCCCATTATTTCCCCAAACACTTCTTATCAACATTTTGATATGGCCATTTTGTTCAACGTAGTTGACAGGTCTAGAAATTCTGTCTTTGAGCATGACAACCCTCCCCCCATAGCCCTCAGGACAAGGGTCGTAAGTTATGCCCTTGGGGCATATAACGTTTTTATAGAAAGTTCTGTCGTACAAGCTGCAAAAAGGGCTCATTCGATTGGAAATAGAGAGGACTAGTGACTTTTTTATTAATCGAAAGTTGTCAGAGGGCAAATGTCCCCCTCCAATCCTATCATTTCCGCAAACACTTCCAATCAGAATTTTGAGATAGCCATTTTGTTTAGCATATCAGAAAGGTCTGGAAATTATGTCTTTGAGGATGACAAACCCCCCCCCCCAGCCCCCAGGGCAAGGGTTGTAAGCTATGCCCTCTTGATATACAGTGTTTTTATTGAAAGTGTGGTCATATAAACTTCGAAGGGGGCTCATTGGATTGGTAATCAGACACTCTAGTGCCCTTTTTAAAAGTCAAAGTGATCAGAAGCCAGCTATCCTCCCCCCTCTACACATACGTCGTATTGTCCCGAAATTTGTTTTATAGAAATTTTGACATAGCCATTCTATTTAAAATAGTCTAAAAATCATATAAACACGTTTCTGGGGTTGAAACAAACCCCAAAGGTAAGGGGCAAGGGATGTAAGTTATGCCCAGGGGGTATTTAAAGTTTTTATGGAAGGGATGGTTGTTTAACTTCAGAAGAGACTCAGTCTTTCTCTCTGGAAAAGACTATGTCAATATGAAACGAAGAGAAATTAATCAAAAAAACTTTTTACACAAAATAAGTTTTTTTTAAAAAAAGTAAAGAACTCCATTAAACCAAAAATGATCAAAAATAGAATCAAATAATTTACCAAGCAAACATCCATCACAAATCAGTATCAATAAATAGATGAAACCCAAAACAAACAGAAATTAAAATAAGTCAAACTCAAAACGAGCAGAAATTAACCAGAGTAGGGTTCTAAACCCTATGCTTTCTAAAAGCCAGAATATAATTTTCACCTTACTGAAAAAAGTTCTTTTAAATGTTTTCATTTTTATAACTTTAAGAAATCAAATTTTAATTAAGATTTTAAAGAATAAATATCAGCTTATGTATATTAAACTGACAATGCACATTTTTTTCAGTAAATTAATTTGAATTAGAACAATAAGACACTTTTTTAAAAGTACTAAAAAACTTTAGCATGAAAAGCCAGGGGGGCAACCCCCTTTATATATGTAGTAATTTCTGTTCGTTTTAGATTTAAATGAATCTACTGAAAAAATGTCCATTGTCAGTTTAATGTACATTTGCTGATATTTATTCCTAAAAATCTTAATTAATTTTTGATTTCTTAGTTATAAAAGTAAAAACATTAAAAAAAAAAAAAATCAGTAAGGCACAAATTATATTCTGGCTTTTAGAAAGCATAGGGTTTAGAACCCTGTTCACATTCATTTCTGCTTATTTTGATTTTGACTTATTTTTAATTTCTGTTTGTTTTGGGTTTCATTTATCTATTAATACTGATTTGTGGTAGTCGTTTGCTTGGTAGATTATTTGATTCTATTTTTGTTCATTTTTGGTTTAATGAAATTCTTTATTTTTTTTGAAAAACTTATTTTGTGCAAAAAGTTTTTTTGATTTATCTTAAGGAAAGGGGGAACAGACCCACAAGGAAAACAGGACATATTACCAACAATCAGATTTTTAGTTTGTGTTTTAATATCAATTAACATGGATTTGAAAATCCCTTATTCATTTCTTAACAGGTTACGTTTCACAGAGTACGGAAGATTCCAAAACGTAAAAAGCGAGACCACCTTTAGCCATCCTACTACGATTTAAATGTTTCATCTTATGCCCAGAGAGAATAATATACCCAGTTAATAATGGATTATTGTCCTATATGATATAGATTGATATTTTAGAAGACTGGAGGGTAATAAAATAATTTTAATTATGTGTTCAATTGAATATTGAACATACAAATATACAAAAATGTATGTTTTTATCTCAATTTTCTGCTGCAATGTGACAAAAGTTTTGAAATTAATATTAAGAAGTTCACTTTTGCTATTTTTGCTTCTTGGACTTCAAGATTAAAAAAAACAAACAAGAAAAATTTATAATATCAAAGTATAAAATCACAAACTAGTTTAAAATACAGATTATCCTAATAAAATCGCTTTGCTCTCTTTTTGTTCAAACTTTGGTAGTACCAAATCCCTCCAATACTGGTACAAATAACAAATAAAGCAATCAATAAATAAAAAATAAAAGTTATAAATTTTTGAAACGATGACGATGGTCTTATGTCCTCAGACGGGTCACGTGGAGTTTTGAAGAATTCTGTGGTTGGAAGTAAATCACTTCGATCTTCAAACTCTTGGCCTGGTATGTCCTTAGAGTAAAGCTTAAAAGAAATCAAGTCATGATTATCTGACAGGTCGCCTGTTACAGCTGAAATACCAAAATAATATCCAGTTGGAAGCCTTACACCTGGAACTTCAAGACATGGCTTCCAAGTATTTTTACCTTCCACATCAATGAAAACTTTAAGAACGTCATTTTCATAGTTAATAGCTA